>NC_061520.1:1135000-1140000 GCF_022379125.1 Scophthalmus maximus
TGATGAGGTAGGGAGGGAGGTGATGAGGTAGGGAGGGAGGTGATGAGGTAGGGAGGAAGGTAGGGAGGGAGGGAGGGAGGGAGGGTGGTAGGGAGGTAGGGAGGGGGTAGGGAGGGAGGGAAGGAGGTTGGAAGGGAAGATAGGTAGGGAGGGAGGGAGGGAGGGAGGTAGGGAGGTAGGTAGGGAGGGAGGTGATGAGGTAGGGAGGGAGGTGATGAGGTAGGGAGGAAGGTAGGTAGGGAGGGAGGTAGGGAGGGGGTAGGGAGGGAGGGAAGGAGGTTGGAAGGGAAGATAGGTAGGGAGGGAGGGAGGGAGGTAGGGAGGGAAGGAGGTGATGAGGTAGGGAGGGAGGGAGGTAGGGAGGTAGGTAGGGAGGGAGGTGATGAGGTAGGGAGGGAGGTGATGAGGTAGGGAGGAAGGTAGGGAGGGAGGTAGGGAGGTAGGTAGGGAGGGAGGTGATGAGGTAGGGAGGGAGGGAGGTAGGGAGGGAGGTAGGGAGGGAGGTGATGAGGTAGGGAGGGAGGGAGGTAGGGAGGTAGGTAGGGAGGGAGGTAGGGAGGTAGGTAGGGAGGGAGGTGATGAGGTAGGGAGGGAGGGAGGTAGGGAGGGAGGTGATGAGGTAGGGAGGGAGGGAGGTAGGGAGGTAGGTAGGGAGGGAGGTGATGAGGTAGGGAGGGAGGTGATGAGGTAGGGAGGAAGGTAGGGAGGGAGGGAGGGTGGTAGGGAGGTAGGGAAGGAGGTTGGAAGGGAAGATAGGTAGGGAGGGAGGGAGGTAGGGAGGTAGGTAGGGAGGGAGGTGATGAGGTAGGGAGGGAGGTGATGAGGTAGGGAGGAAGGGAGGGAGGGAGGTAGGGAGGTAGGGAGGGAGGGAGGGAGGTAGGGAGGGAGGGAAGTAGGGTGTTAGGGAGGTAGAGAGTGAGGTATGTAGGCATGTGGGAAGGTACGTAGGTAAATAGGTAGGTAAGTAGAGAGGTAGGTAGTTAAATAGGTAGGCAGGTAGGTAGACTTAATTATTAGTGCACCAAATATACATTTACAAAATGTAAACATGTGTCACTGTAATCAAGTCGGCAAACGTAGTTTAATGTGCTAATGTTGTGCCACGTTGTGAGCAGCACCGACGAACGATTTAGATTTTTAAGGAACAACGCTGATACTGATAACAATATGTATATTTAAAAGGGAAGTTGGCAACAATTCCAAAGAGGTCATTATCAAAACCCTTATGACAAAGAAATGTGGCTTGATTTTTTACAGTTTAACCATAAACTCAATGAAAACATGAACAGAATGTTTTGCGTGTGAAAGGTTTCGTATCCACCAACAACACGACACAATACAAAGTGTCGATACTCAGACAGGCTCAGTTTCACACTTCATGTGCAGATAACAAGTCATTGTCTTTATTTATAGACGTCTCTGACTTCAGACTCATTAATGGGACAGAATAGGTCCAGCAGACAACAGGGCCTCGGCTGAACACCGGCTCGTATGCAGATCATATGCAGGAAACACAAACAGACAAACACACACAAACGCAACCCCCCCAGAGTGACAGTGACCTTGACCCCCAGACGCTCACGCTGCATCTACATATGCATGATGTGTTTAAGTGTTATTGGCGTCTCAAACCGAGAGGAGCAGCTGAGAGCAGCTTCTCAAATCAACTTATGACTCACCAGCCCCCCAAAAAAATTATAATAATAATCCACGGGCCAAGCGTATTTTGTTATCAGCCAAAACAACAAACTGCCTTTTTGTGTCACATTAACACTCAGATAATAAAGTATTCTGTTGAATGTGTGTCACACAGGAGCAGAGGGCGCGGAAACCAAAAGGCAGTAGAGACTCTCGGGATAATGTTTTTATTACGTACTTTTACACGAACTGACACAGTGCGGATGTCCGCGACGCTCCGCTCGCGCACACACACACACACACACACACAGGTGTGAACGCAGCAGTAGGCTGACAGGAGGAACGAAAGGGATGAAGGAGGCATAGAAGGACGCAGCAAAAGAATAAAGCAAAAGCAGGAATGAATGATCATTGAGGCATGTTGACGCAGTTCTGTCATGGTGCGGTGGAAGACTCAAAATACTACAATACCCATGAGCCTCGGCCACCGCTGCAGAGCAGAAGAGGCCTGTCCGAGGAAACACGGCGTCATGGTAACTTCAGCTTCGTCGGCAGAATATCAAGATGATTCTTATGTAGATTTTTTCCCCGTTCTAATTTGATTCTGTGACAGAGAGGAGTTGAGTAACTTTGTCTGCAGGGAAAAAAACGATGGGACTTTTATTTCTGGAAGCTTGAAATGTTTTTTTTTCCTCTTCACGTCTCTGTGATGACAGAGAGGAAGGAAGGAGGAGGAGGAGGAGGGCGAGGAGGTGATGGAGGATGGAAAAGAAGGAGGCGAGGAAACACGGACGGCACGTTTGGTCGCTACGAGCCGACCACCTGGTGGACGAGGAAATCGGGAAACTCTCTCTTTCATGTATCACAAGCTGCTGCCGACGTGCCCTTGAGCAGGTCCCTCCGACCCCAGCGGCCGCACCGAGCGTCATGTGACACAAACAGGAAGCAGCCGAGGCGGTGAAATGATTTCCCCGGGCACAAATTACCGTCTGTGTGTGGAACACGAGGATTCAGGTGATTCTGTCAATCACAGTTGACAGAAAAACACAAGTCACGGCAGAAAACAAAACACAAAATATCCTCAAGTCTCTTCGCTGCAGGAGAAGGGAAATGTAGAACACACACACACTCACACACACACACACACACGCACACACGCACACACACGCACACACACGCAGTGAGACAGCCAGACAGAGGTTTACATAACACGTCTCGGAGGCCGGCCAGAACAGGCTCAATCATTTAATTTCCATGATTCACTGAGAGAGAGAAGAAAGAAAAAAGAGAAAAGAGAAAAGAAAAGCCGTGAACGAGAACAAGACGGAGACAAGAAAGTCAAACACGACCTCATGACTGTTGGTCATGTTTGAAAATGTAGCAGAGTTGAACTCTTCTTTCTGATTAATGTTCATAACTTATAGATAATGGAAACATTTCACCACCGATCAGACCAGAGACTGTTTCTAAAAGTGTGTGAAGCCTGTGTTCTGTGTCCTGACCAGCAGAGGGCGACTCTGTGAGAACGTGACTCGACTTCTCTCTTGATTCATAACTTCAGTAAAACATTTTCCTGAGGAGTTTATGGTTCAAGTCTTCTTCCACACATGATGTTCATTTTGTATATTATGCATGGATACAGCGTGATTGACAGCTGGTATCGGCCAATCGGTGTAGGTGGGCGTGATCTCAGTCAGGCCACACCCCCAATTCTACGCCTGGTTGCAAAAAGAACCAAGATGGCGCCGGTCACAATGTGAAGTCTCACAAGCCGTCGGTTTGTGAGCCGACAAAATAAAACAGTCTTAATGTTGTTGTAGCTGATCAGTGAATATATCAATATTTCTCATGGTAATATTAAAAGGGATTTTTCTTTCCCATGGTTCATGCTGTTCCCGCTCAGTGAACTGGACGTTACGCGCTTCTGCGTTTCATTTCATCATGTGAAGAGTGAAAAGAGTCAACACATCCGCTTATTGCTCTTCACACTGAAACACCGACATCCCGTCTGTCACATGTGGAGAGACGGGATGTGGACACACTGACACATGACGACGACCACGATGACAACGTGACACATGACACAATATATCAGAGGTGGATTTTTAAATGTGAGAGAGACTTTCTGTCACACTCTTATTGTATTTAATATTTAATATAAACCAGGGGGGCGACCGATGTGGCGTTTTCTGGGCCGATAACCGATATCGATTATTACTGATCTGAGAGGCCGAGATCCGATTTTTGTCTTCAGTAATAAAAATGTCAAAAAGTGTCAAAATTTCGAAAAACACAAACTCTTAACAAAAAAAATAGTTGAAAAGCTTTGAAGCATATGTTTAATTCACAGAACCTTTCAACACGACCGCAACACAGATATCAGCAGCATAATTATGAAGTTGAACAAACAAACAAACATGGACTGGACGTTGATGAAGTCCAGCGAGTCGTGACTGCGGTTTCATCAGAGACAAAGTATCTCATTTTATGATGAAGTTATATTATCGGCAAATCGGCTGAATGTCCGATACCGACAATCATGAAGATAGGTACTGACGCCGTCGAGTACTTTTCATAGAGCGGAGAAGAAGAAGTGAATCTGAGCGGAGAACATCGAAAATATGAAAACGTATTCAACATTTTTCCTGCCGCAATTAAACTTCCATGAATCTCTTCTTATTCTGTAGGTCAACGAACCCAACAGCGCCACCAGTGGTCAGAATCTCCCAGTTCAAAACTTCCTTTCACGTGATCAATAATTTAATCAACATTTCGTATTTTCTTTCTAAGTTTTCGTAGATGGACTCACAAATAAAAGATTCTGACAGAATCAGTATTTTATACAACAGCAGAAGTTTCTTCGTCGGTGCCTTGCTCGTGGGTGCACAGGTTGTTGCGATGGGGATCGAACCTGTGACCTGACGGGGCTGCGAGTCGAGACCGGAGGAGACAAACAGTCACACCGTGTCCTTCCTGCTGCCGCCGCCGCTGCCACGCTCACTTCCTGTCCACTAAGCAGGAACACTCTGACTCATTTCCTCAAATTCAATAAAGGCCACTACCCTCTGGCTGAACTCACACACACACACACACACACTCACACACTCAGACACAGACACACACACACACTCAGACACAGACTCACACACACACTCACACACACACACACACACACTCACACACACACACACACACACTCAGACACACACACACACTCAGACACAGACACACACACTCAGACACACACTCACACACACACACACAAACACACACACACACACGTGCTGTAGGTAACATTTAGAATCAGACTGTTGATGTTGAGACGAACAGACGGTCAGACAGAAATGAAACAAGGAAACCAG
>NC_061520.1:1145000-1147500 GCF_022379125.1 Scophthalmus maximus
TTTGGGACAATAAGATAAATATAGAACATTAAAACAATAATATACTTTATTATGATGCAGCCGGCGCAGGACCCTGTGTACACCTATTTATTACTGTAAGTAAACTAATAGAATAATAACAATAATAATAGAAACACAGTTAAACAGCTCCTCAAACTAAATTCTGCAGAACGACCTCACAGATGAATCAACATTTCTGCAAAACACTTTTAAATGAACATTATGAGCGAGTTATTACAGGACTGTTGTACAAAGCCACATTAGCTTTTGCTTTATCCACGTGTTCCTAATTAACTGGCAGCTGTGGAAACTGAGTGTATTTTCTCATTTGAATTTACTTTAATAAATAACAATTTTAAAACTGACGAAGACCCTGCGATGGATCGGACATCTCCCAGACTGAAGTGGACCATGAGGGTTATTTGTGTGTATCTGGTCAAGAACGTGTTTTCACACCAGTGTCACAACGCTGCTGACCAGGTGATGAGGTCACCTGGATGATGCATGGGCTGATGATGTCATCAGGTCGGTCAACCCCCCCCCCCCCCCCCCATCGTGTGGCCAGGGCCCAGAAGCTGGTGCTACGCCCCTGCGTGTGGTGGGACTCGACCAAACGACATAAGCTCCACACTGAGTTCATCCTTCATCCTTCATCCTTCATCCTTCATCGTCCTGCCGACAGGCGACAGAGTGAAAACCTGCCGCTGCTCCTCTGGCGCTTTTATTCGCCCTTATTGTTGCAGCCTTCACGGCTGAAAGGCCAAACCCGGGGAGGGAGGAAACTGGAAACACTGAACGGCTGAACATCTTGTGACAGAACATGAGAACACAGCGTATTGTCTTGTTCCTCAAAATATATAGACATACATGTATATAAATATATTGGCAAAACACAAAGTACACAGCTCCTTTCTCATTTAGAACGGTTTTACAAAAGACATTAATAAAATATTCATCATTTCAAAACTATTAGTCCTTGAGAGTGTGTGTGCGTGTGTGTGTGCATGTGTGTGTGTGTGTGCGTGTGCGTGTGTGTGTGTGTGTGTGTGTGTGTGTGCAGTGGATCAACAGAGCCAGACAGCGTTGCGTCACCTCCAGTGATTGACAGACCCCCGGGACCAATGAGGCGAGGCGCGTGTCTCGTCTGAGTCAACTTCCTGATGAGGTCTGAAGTCGAGAGCCTCATGTTCAAGTGGTTTCATCACCCAGCTCTGATCACGAAGATGAAGAGAAAAGAAAATCATGTAAATATATATATTTGTGCGATATGTTTCTTTACGTCTCATCCTTCAGTTCCGAACAGGAGGTTCAGAGCTTTGCTCAGAGAAAACTCCAACATATTGTTCATCCTCAGCACTTCATATTTTTTTTAAAAGGCCATGGAAGCATATGTGATGTAATCCATGCGTTGTTTCAATAAAGGCCCGTTCATTGTAAATATAATGTTCAGGGGCCGTGTTGTCCAAATTGAGATTTCTTGTGTTTTTTCATAATTAATAAGGTCTAGGGTCTGTAAGAAACGCATACAAAGCTGCTTATTTTTTACGATGCCCCAGGAGCTCGGCAGAAATGTGACGTCATAGTGACGCAGTCTCTGCCTTAAGCCCCGCCCCCCGCGCTCACCATCATTCTGTTGCTGAGCGACCAACAACACGAGAAAAAACCGGGAAGCGACATCGTTGCACAGGATTCATAAGGAGATTAATACAACAGACCAAAAATAACTCAGATCGCTCTGACATCTTCCTCCTCGCCGTCCGCGCCGACACCGGGTACCGATGACGTGTTGGTCGTCGGGAGCAGGGAAATAGTTCCTCCAGGTCATGGATGGAGGACTTCCTGGTGGCACCCTCAGCCTCTGCTGCCCCCTGCTGGACGCCAGGATGAGACTCCAGCGCCTCGTCTTCATGTTGTCAGACGTCACACTGTGACGACGTTCAAAAGAAATCCACGTTAATGAAGCAACGTTTCGATCCAACGCAGAGATTTTTGTCACACAGACGATGAGAATTCGTTTCAGAATTAAACTTCCCGAGGTTCCTGAGGTGAGGAGCTCGCTGGAGGATCTCAGAGGAGAAGAACGCTGGGGCCGTGACGTACGGTACAAATCACAAATACACAACTTCCAGTTGTGTTTTGCACTTCAGGGCCACCGTAGTAAAATGGACGCACGGTGTTTGTCTGCATGTGGAACGTCGGGCTGCGGGCTGCGGTCGAATCGTACGATTTGCTGAGGAAGTTTCCTAAATCTTGAAGGAAGAGTTTCCTCATCATCTGTTCGGATTCTCTAAATGTTTAACGAAAGGAGCTTCCTTTCCTATCTCCTTTAGCATACGAGTGAATGTACCAGGGATGAAGATGGCCTTCCTTCCACTTGCTCAAGACGCGGTGGCCAAGTCATAAGGTGTTGGTCTCGTCAACCCAAGATTGTGGGTTCGATTCCGGCCATGCCTGGACTGAATCAATATTTGATGTGAAACTGTAATCAATCATATACAAG
>NC_061520.1:1155000-1187500 GCF_022379125.1 Scophthalmus maximus
ATAGAGAAAAGCAGCAATCCACACATTTAAGGAGCTGAACCACTGAATGTTTCGCTTTCAATAAATGTATTCAACATTTAGATAATTGTTGAAATAACAAATTAATTATTTGATTATTTCATTTAAGTAGTTATAAAAATGTGATGTGATGTTACTTTAAGAATTTTTCAAGTGAATTCCTCCGACGTCTCAGACGTTGAAGATAAAATAATCTTTCATTTTTCCCTCTATGGGGAAATTTGACTAATCATAAAGTAAGCGACGTCTTGAATCTGTTCGTCCTCTGACAGTCGAGTAAAAGTATTAAACCTGGAAGAGGAAGAAGACATTTTCTAACCAGATGCTGATTTTTGACCTCTTCAGACGGAGAATCCAACAAATCAGACGGAGAGTTCGACCTCTCCAACTTCTGGGACACGCTGAGTTGAGTTTAATTTCTCATTACTGTCCTTTTCTCTTTCATTCTCTTTCATACTCTTCTCTGCTAAGGTCCCTGAGTCATATTAGTTACTTTATCATCCTGTTAGCCTGGATGTCATCACCATCTAACAGTGACCGTCTCCTCTGTCCTCAGACCAGGCGGTGAAGGTCGTGTCTCAGGAAGCCACCAAACTAAGCCTGGCCTTCTCCAACCCGCCACTGCCGTCGCAACAGGTCAGATTGTCGCCTGTCGTCAAAACAAGCTCAAGTCTTTACGCAACATTTAGTGGATTCATCTCATCCACACACACACACACACACACACACACACACACTCTGATTCCACCGCGTCTCAGTCATCGTTACAGCTTGGACGTGATCTCGGGCACCATCAAGCGAAACAAACGACAGAACTGTGCAGTGGTGTGTAAAGAACTTTCTCTCTCTCTCTCTCTCTTCCCTCCCGTCTCTGTAGGATGGAGAGAAGTTGGCGGACTCCATCCTGAACAGTGTCCTGACGCTGTCCACGGTGTATTACTGGCTGCCAAAGAGCCAAGGTGACAACATGGAGGAACAGATAGAACTGAAGAGAATAGATCGGGGGTCACAGTGGTCACAGCTTTTGGGAAGAGGCCAGATGTCGACCCTAATCTAACATTTTCATTCAGAATTAATTCATATCTATTGGATTCTTATGATAAGAATCACAATGTTTCCTGGGAGCTTTTCATTTTTCTTGAGAAAAAAAAAAGTGAGAAAACTTTATCAGCCAGATTATAAAACACGTCTTAATGTAAAAATGTAGACCATGGAGTTATTTATCTATATATTTTAGCATTCATTCTTTATTAGCAAAACAGTTGAAGCAAAAATAATTAATATCAGAAAAAAAAACACTCTCAGGCATCACTCTGCGGCGACAGGTCCGAGACGCCACGGTGCAGGTTCTGGACGGAGTCGCTCAGCTGGTGGAGGTCATCCTGAGTTCACCGCTGCAGAGGTACACACACACACACACACACACACCAGACGTGTGACTAGCACTTTTGTTCTGTAAGCTCGAGCTCGTAGCATGTGATGCAATGCAAACACTTTTCTTTGCACAGTGCTTATGAAAAAATATTCACGTTATTGTTTGTAATTTTTGTACAACATTGAATGAAGTATTTGACACTGATCCACAGAAAAAGACGCTTAAATTTCAAAAACGAAAACATGTAAATAGACAAATTACCCACAAATAAAACAAAATACAGTTTTGTTCAACAACCCTGTTCAACAACCGTGTTCAACACGACGTAGAAACATGGAGACTCACACTATGTTTAACTCACAATACATATATGAACATATAGGACAATATTTTCAATTTCTGTGAATAAGTTCTTCTAAATATTACACAATTATCATTTCCTGTTTAGTTGTGAAAAAAGCAATTTTCAGGTTTGTAAAACAAAAACAACAACATCAAAATGAAATGAATTCATGATGTTGATATTTCACAGGCACAGTTTCTCCTGCTTGTTGTTCAAATGTTTAAGTTGTAGGAGTTTTGTATTTTCTGTTTTCAGCGAAACACAAACTCTCTCTCTCTGTTTTCTGTTCATCCCACTTCTTCCTCCTCTTCCTCTTCTCATCCTCCTCTTTCCTCTCAGTCTGTCCCAGGATCAGTTGACGTCGACGGGAAGCGTGTGGTCGGCTTGCGACCAGTTCCCCCAGCTGCCACAAGGTCAGATGTTTACTCTGTCAGATTTATTAAAATCCTGAGTCTGTTACTGTAATTTTACAGTTTTCAAAGTCGCACTACAAGTTTTGGTGTAACAGCTGCAGTTCTGAGATCCACCTGCAGGTGGTGATGTTGTTTTGTTGGTGTATAAAGTCTTGTTTCTTCTTTTCATTTTTTTATTTTTTATTTTATTAAAACCAAATTTCTTTAGACACAGACTTTTTTAAATACACAAAAAACTAAGACTCGGAGGAAAGACGAAAAATTATAAAGCAGAATATTTCTCCTTTAAAACAGAAAATCAAACCAAAAAATTAAAAACAATAGTGTAACAATAAATGGGGAACATTTTAATGTAAAGTTTTATTTTTATTTATTAATTATGAAAATAACATTTAAATTAGACAAGATAAATTCTGTGAATTTGTAAAAGATTTTATTTTGTAATAAATTTGGTACAAAGTTTGTGTTTTTGTTTTGTGACGATGGGTTATTGATTTAATTGATTTTAAATCAAATCGACTTTAACATACAATAACGTACATATTTTAAAGTAGGGGTGGGGGGGGTTGAGCTGGACAAAATATCATATGATGATCCATTGGGATAGAATCACGATCCATAATCTGAATCACGTTTTCTTTTTTGCCTCAAAAAAAAACAAAAAACAAGTGAGCGTCTTATGTCAGAAAAAGACAAATATAAATTAAATGTATTTTAAAAATATCAGATCCGGTCTTTGACTTGGACCAGCAGAGGTAGAGTCCGTCTCGCTACTCGTCCCTACTCGCTAGCCTAGCAACATAAATACATACAACCCACAATGCAACACTCTTTGTCGTCTTGTATTTGAGTCATCACTGAATCCATGTTCTGCTCAGAAACTTCGCTGCGATCTGATCGATTCCTCTGAAATCAGATCATGAGCCAAATTTAGATCGGCGAAGCGACTTAGGATCATTGATTTTTGACTCGTATATCAGAGGTACAGTCGTGAGCATCAGATGGATTCACACAGATTAATAAGTGGAGTTTTTCTGCAGAACGAACTGGCCTCAACATGTCGCAATCGGACTCGTTCCTCAGAAAAAATATGTTCCCTGTCAAATTACAATATGTTGAAACGTTCACAGGATCTGACTTTGACAATCCTCATCAGGGTGTTTATGGTTAATTATGAACATTATCCGAACGACAGATAATAAGGTCAAATGAGTTGTTAGATTAGAGGAAATTTTTAAAAAAACGTGCGGTTTTCAGTTCTTCATTTACTTTAGTTATGAAGTAAAACGCCAAAGTCCAAAGTTTGAAAACCTTGAAATGGGGAATTTTCTTACAAAATTCAATTAATGATTGATTGATTAATCAGAAAATAATATCAGTATCGCCGTTAAGGAAACTAATATTGTGTGTGTTTTTGGTAATGTGGGACTACATGAACATTCATGCACGATGTCACATTCTGTGAATAATATTATGTTTTTACATTTGCTCTACATCATATTCCATGTCTCCATGTTAATGCAGATAACTCTGAAGTATAATGTCATAATCGCATCATATGATACTCAGACTTGCTTATGGCATCACTTGCACTGTCACTCCTGTAAATAAATGTTCTGTGTTTTTATTAATATCATTTTTATTCTATTTAATTTTATTTATTTAGTATTTTACCGGAACTCATTCTGTCTTTGTGGCTGCTGTAATACCCGTTGTTATCATATCTTACTTTTCTTATCTTATCTCATGTTCCTCATCTTATCGTATCGCCTCTTCAAGAGTCAGTTTGAATTTGTTCCTGAAGATTTGTATCTTTGTATTTCAGTTTTTTTTAAATTAGATAGTTTTCTGTCAGATTTTATTCACAGCGTTTGTTTGTCCCTAAGATAATAAAGAAGCAGTTCTGGTGGTTCTGTCAGCTCAGATCGGAGTCATCAAAGACGCCATCGAGGAAATTGAACAGGTGAACGAACACACACACACACACACACACACAGGCGTTTATTTTAAAACAGGCTTGAAGAAGGAGAAGGGGCCTTGTTCAGTTAGTAAATGTGATAATCCAAAATCTGCACCAACATGTCACGGATTCTGTCTTGCTTCATTTTCTGTCCTTCCACCCAGTTCACTGGAAATCTGATAAGGAATTATTGTAAAATGATTTTATATTATTGTGAAATCTGACGACAAACCAAGCGACATGAGTGAAAACAACTGTGCAGAGGAGAGAAATATTCATGTTTCTGTCGTAACAAAAACAAAATGATATTAATGCGAAGAGGAAGAAGAAGAGTATAGTGAAACACCCCCCCCCCCCCCCCCCCCCCCCCTCCAGGCGTTGTCCGAGCCCCTCGATCCGTTCAGCGACGTCCTCGACGACGACCTGGAGGGGGAGGAACCCCGCGGCAACCAGGACACGTACTGGTCAGACAAGGACCGGCGCGTGATTGGTCCTAGCCAGGGGCTGATGAAGGCGTCGTCGGCGTGTCTGAGGAAGCTGACGTCGGCCATCAGAGCCAATGCCGACGTCGCCACGTCTCAGAACCGGTCACAGCTCGACGACCTGGCCGACATCACCAAAGAGCTCAGCCCTGGGTAGGGACGGGTACACACACGCCCTTTTTTAAAATATATATTTTTCTGGAAATGTTTCTGTGCGGCTGGAATGAAAACAAAATTCAGAAAAATGTGGTGACACACCTGAAACCAGGTCTGCTCTCTCTCCTCCTCAGTATTGACGATCTGGCTCTCTGCCTGTACCCGCCCATGGACTACAGCAGCGTGGAGGAGCATGTGAGACACGCACGCACGCACGCACACACACACACACACACACACACACACACACACACACACACACACACACACACACACACACTGAGGTCTCACTCGTACTCCTGAGGGTTTTAGCATTTTTGTGGCCAACGTTTTAACAACTTTTTGGGGGAAATATTAATTAATTTAATCATCGACCAATATATCAAGAAGAAGAAAAAAACTGCAGATTTAATCGATGATGAAAATAACTATGAGTGGCAGCCGTGATATTTAGCAATCCGACAGATTCTTGGCAGCGACTGAACACGGTGATATTTTTTCATATGCCCGTTTCATCTCGACTCACAGAAAGATTTTGACTATTTGAGCAAAAAAAACAATTAAACCGATTAATCGATTATCAAAATAGTTGGCGATTAATTTAGAAGTCGAGTCATTTCCAGGTCTCGAAAAATGTTTGCGTTTCCAGACTGAAGTGTAATCGGACGTGAATCCAAAGATTTGTGATCCGTCTCGACCTCTCTCTCGTCTGGTGAAACATTTTCTCACGGTCGGTGATAAACGTCGCTGTAGCAATACACTCTCTGTACCTGCCACTGTCACTACGGTAACCACAGAGCTGTAGTTCACATGTGAATATGACCGGCGGAAGGAAACCGGACGTTATTCAGATGATCCTGATGACAGATATTCACTTTGTACTGTTGATGATAAAATACACATTTACCCCAAATAACTTGAGTTTAAATATCAGTATTTTGATATGAGGATCATTCCTGGTGCAGGTGACGTCGGAATTGGAAGAATCAATATTTCAATATAAATCTGCACATGAAACATCTCAAACAACTTTCTGGAGAAACCATGACTTTTACATGATATCAGACACAGTCAGGATGTGATATGTTTACTATATAATGTTTCTTTTTTATAATAATATTATACAAAATAACTGATATCATTCATTTATTAAATAATATTTACTTAATAAACATCTAGATATTTGTACTTTGTCAGGTGACAGAACCAGGTCAGTTACATTCTGTTTTTTGTTTTTTTTACAGTTGCTCTTGCAGTCACACATTTATATCTCTAAATGTATGAATGTATAGTGTTGAATGTATGAAATGAAATGAAAGGTGTGTTTCTCTCCAGGTGTCTTCGTTGGCCGCTCTGTTAAAGAAAGTTCTGCAGATCATCAGGTGAGATTCACAGACAACTCCATTGGACGGTTCCAGCTGTCCATCACACTGTAGCCACGCCCCCAATACAGAAAATGTAGAGTAGAGTCACATTGTCATGGGTCGCCCTCCGCTGGTCAGTACACAGAATACAGGTTTCAGGCTCTTCAGCAGTGGCCTCATTTTCTGGACCTGGTGACTACGTCCATGTTTAATATACAATATTACTGTATATTAGGAATAGTTCTTGAAAATGTGCGGAGCAACATTTTTTCCCCCACATTCAGCCCCTCAGGAAAAGTTCAGAACCTTCGGTGTGTGTCTGAAAGCAGCGATTCAAACGCAATGACTATTATTTATTCTTCTTTTCACATCTTGAAACGTAAGATTTTCCTCAGTAGGTTTGTGGAGCGTTCAGTTTGTGTAAATCGAGGCCGATGGAAGGTAGAAAGAGTGAGAGACGTGGATCAGTGATTCAGACGTGTGACGGTTGTGGTTTGAGAAGCTGGTGGGAGGTTGTGCGTCTGTCAATCTGACCAAAGTTCATCGTACAGTAAATCTCGTTTTCTTTTTTTCTTGTCTTTAATTTTCTTAATTTAATTAAACTTCCTGCTAATGAACTTTTACTTCAGCCAGATTTAAAACCTTTCTACAGGTGTAAATATTTTGAGAATTAATATTATCTTATCTGTTATTACCCCCCTCTGCCTCGACAGGTCCAGTCACGTGTGCGGGGAGTCACAGCTGACCTGGGTTCAGTTCTTAGAAGGAGCCGTCGACCACAACCTGCAGAAAACCAAAGACATCATTCAGCAGGACAGCTAGTGTGCATGTGTGTGCGTGTGTGTGCGCGCGCGCGCCAGTGCGTGTGTGCCAGTGCGTGTGTGCCAGTGCGTGTGTGCCAGTGCGTGTGTGCCAGTGTGTGTGTGTGCCAGTGTGTGTGACACGAAATGTGGATTTCATCATGTACATCAAATGATTAAAGAAGAGGACGAGCCTCTACATGATCCCTTTTGTGGGAAGAAGTGTCATTATATGACTTCATATTTCCGCATGTTTGTCACTCCTACGCACGTGCAAAGACACACACACACACACACACACACACACACACACACACACACACACACACTCACTCTCTCTGCCTGGGGGACAGTAACTCTTTAAGTCTCTTAAATCCCCAGAATCACTTGTCGAACAGCGAGAAAACAACAGAACGTCATTGTGTCAAATGAATCCTCCGTAATATTAATTGACAGTTTAGATCATGTTTGTTAAAGACTCAAAGTCTCGAAAAACAGAAAACCCGGTGTTCACTTCCTGCTCAGCAACAAACCTCCAGGAGCTGAAAGAGAGAATGTTGGATGTGAGACGTGACGTCAGACGACCGCTGATGTTTCTCTGTAATCGTTAAGATACTAGATTTTTAAATAGACTCATATTTGCCGATAGATCTGAAGGTGATGATGTGATTTGTTGTCAGTTGCTCCCAAGTCGCCAAACTTAAATGGTTCTGTCGGTTGAAAGAAATTAAAACTGTCAAGAGTTTTTACTGTAAAATAATTGTAATGGCCTCAGTGTGTCATTTTTGTAGCGCCACCTGGTGGTAAAGTTGAAAACCGCAACCAACTGAGCGACCGACAGGGGACACTTTATGGCGGCGCACCACTGATTCCATCTCCTGTTCCCGTCAGCATCTGAAAATTCAACGTGAACGCGACGTGTTCTGGAGCGTTTAGTTCAACAAGTGTATTCAACACGACGTAGAAACATGGAGACTCACACGAGGTCGGTCCTCATGTGACTATATTTAACTCATATGAACAGAGTTATGGACAATATGTTCAATTTCTGTGAATGAGTTCTCTTAAATATTACACACTAGCTTTAAAGGGGCAGTGCGCGATTTTCCTTCTCTGACTGAGATGCGGCTCTTTCTTGTCCAGATTGAGTCGTTCTGCCGAACGTGAGGCGACTCGTTTGTCTTTTGTTGGGTTTCAAGTTTCATCTGATCGGCACTTTGGAAGAGAATTGTGACATCGTAAGAAACATGAGATGAGAAAGATTTTTATTTTCCTTTTGTCATTCGAGAATAAAGTGGAACTGTTGAGAACAAAGTCAAACTAAATCACATGAAGAATATTTGAGCAATTTCGAAAATAAAGTGGAATTTTTGGTCTTTTTGGTTTTACAAATTTGGTTCCCTCAAAGCAGCTACAGTTTCACGTTTCTTCTCTTTCTGAACAGACAGCGAACTCTCCCGGGAGCCGACGCATCTCGACACTGTTCATGAGCCGCAGCTCGTGATGAGTCGTTACTAAAACTGAATCTGAAGAGTAATTTCGCCAAGTCACTGTACACCAGGCGTTTTGTGCACCGACGTCAGTAGTTTGATCAAATCTCTCGACTTCTAATCTAGAAACTTTCCATTTTTTTTTTCCAGAACTTTGACTTTATCCTCCAGACGCAGCGCGTTTTTTCTCTTTTGCCTTTTCACCCTCGTGTTCTTCCGTAGAATCCGTTCAGCTCTGATGGAGCAGAACAGAGTCGTCCTCTGGACCTTCGTGGCAGGTACAGTATGTGTTCACTTCAGTTTCTGTGTTTCATCATTTCATTGTCTTAGTCACAATAATAATTACTCATTATAACTGCTCTGAGGTGTTCCAGGTCGTCACGCATGTTTCACATGGGTTAGTTAGAAGAAAGTGGGCGGGGCTTGTCAGCAGGTACATATGAAGTCCATCAGAGCGACTCACCTGTCGTCAGTGAGCTGCTCGCTGGCCATCAGACGCTCGACTTCTGACATCTGTACGAGAAGAGAGACGCCGCTGGAACCATGACGGACGAGCTGGTTAAAGAATCTAGTAAGTGTTTTTGTTCTTATGATCAACTTTATGATCATAACTTGTTTGTGTGTGAGTCTCCACACCAAGGGTGGCGTCACGGCAGGTGAGGGAGGATTCACGACTTGTAAGAACAAGTTCTTCTACACCTGCAACTTCGAGCTGTTTGAAAAGTTCTGTGTGTGTGTGTGTGTGTGTGTGTGTGTGTGTGAGTGTGTGTGAGAGAGAGAGAGCTGTTCATGCAAAACAAAATGTAACAAGTGTTTCACATAAAAAATTCCCCAAGTACACACGCACACACGCACACTTACAGGGAAACGCTGTGTCACCAGATTGCAATGAGGAAACTGGAGGCAAAAAAGACAAAAGTCAAAGTGAACAGATTCCAAATAAACAAATATATCAATAAGAAAAAGAGGAAACTATTTTAAAAAATCCTCAGAGACTATAAAAGTAAATTAAGGAAAAAAATAATAATAAGATTAAATTGAATTGAAATAGCAGCTTGTATCAAAAAGTAAAACAGGCAAAAATATATTGAATAAAAAAGTACAAATACATAATTAGAATTCTAGATGCTCAGAGCTCTGACCTCAGACGACCTGACGCTTCTGGAAAATCTGATCGATGAGTTGGAACCGAAACCATAAAGAGCTTTTTTTAAAAACACTGATCAACATATTCAACGACAGTTTCATAACCAACATGAGGCCAGAGAGCAGGAGAATCGACACTGTGAGGCGAAGAGGAAACCTGTCGCCTGTGATTTCTGTGATCTGGTGAGAAATCATGATCCGAACCGTCGTCGCAGCTTTGAAATATGAACCCGTGTGACATCAGCTCCACGTCCTGGGACTTTGGACCAAACCGTCCATCTCAACTCAACTTTGACACTTTTTCAGTGACATATTTCAAAAAACCTTTATTTTGTTTTTTATTTCACAAAATCAGATAGAAACTCAGATTTATGATCCAAATGTTCAGGATTATTATTTAAAGCTGCTGTCTTGGCCGCGACTCCAGTCTCTCAAAGGGAATATTCCTGGTTGAATAAAGGTAAAATACCAATGTTTTTACAGTTGTACTCTATGTATGCACTACTTTATGTTTTATTATTTAACAGCAGTCACTGTATTGAGCAGTCACTCGTCTGATTTTGACTTTGAGTTACTTTTAGTGACCAAACGTTTATGGGACGGAAAAAAGAAAAATAATTCTTCCAATGTACTTGATGTTTTTAATATAAAAGAGTGGAAACATTAGATATAGTTTTACGTTTGTTCAAAGTGTTTATGGATTTCAGACGTTCAGAGTCACTGATGAAGTTTGTCTCTTGATCTCTGGTCCAGAGAAGCTCTGAGGAGGAGGCGTGTCCTGCTCCGTACGTCCCATTGGCCCACACACACACACACATACACACATATGTATATTCATTCATTCATTCATCGTCTACCGCTTTATCCATTTAAGGGTTGCGGGGGGTCGCTGGAGCCAATCCCAGCTGACATTGGGCGAGAGGCGGGGTTCACCCTGGACAGGTCGCCAGCCTATCACAGGGCACATATGTATATATTTATATTTATTCATTCTGCTCGTCTCTTTGTTACAGTGACATTTGATCTTTTGTGTGATACAGTCGACGTTAAAATCAGTCGCTATTTTCAGCACTGCACCTTTTCACATGATGGACCAGTTTTCATGAGGTGAACTGAGAACAGGCCACGCCCCTCCACTCAGCTCCACACAGCGGTTCATGCCCCCTAGTGGCTCAAATGTGGATCGTGTTTACCAATAATCCAAGATGATGTTTTGTTTCATCCACACACCAACGATATTCAGTTTACTGTCACAGAGGAGCAAAGAAACCAGAAAATATTCATATTTAAGAAGCTGAAATCAGAGAATTTTGACTTTTTTTCCATAAAAACTATTTGAACCGATTAATCGATTATCAGAATAGTTGGCGATTCATTTAGAAGCCGATGACTCATCAATTAATCGATTAACTGTTGCAGGCCGTCCTCACAGTAGCAGTCAAATCAAATGTATTGATTCCACTCGTTCATAACAATGTGTTTATGGATTGAAACCTGATGAGCGGAGGTTCTGTGTTTCTCCGTCAGTCTTTCAGGGGGTGGAGCTCCACACTGAGACCAACAACACTGAACACCACACCAGTGAGATCTCAGTGACGGAGCTGATCGTGAGGCGAGGTCAACCCTTCACCGTGACCCTGCGACTGAGGCAACCCTTCAACCCCGACCGTCACCCGCTCACCGTCATGGCGATGGCCGGTCAGTGTTTCATCTCTGTCAACTTTTAAAACTGAATTATTACAATGACAAAAATGGTGAAAATCAACAACTTGATGGTTGGATGATGGATGGATGGTTGCGTCAATGGATGATGGATGGATATAGATAGATGGATGGATGATGGACAGATGGATGGATGAGGGATAGATAGATGGATCGATGGATGATGGATGATGGATGATGGATGGATGATGGATGACTTGGTGGATGGACGGATGGACATAGATGGATGGATGAAGGACAGATGGATAGATGATGGATAGATGGATGGACAGACAAATGAATGATGGATGAATGATGGATGAATGATGGATGGATGATGGATAGATGGATGGATGAATGATGGATGGATGATGGATGAATGATGGATATAGATAGATGGATGGATGGATGGATGGATGGATAAAAACCGAGTGCTCGGCCCCATCCTACAGGTCCAGAACCTCGCGAGGACTTCGGGACCATGTCGTACTTTGGAATCCCGCCCAGCGTTAGACCTTCAGCGAAGGCGTCGTGGAAGCTCGAGCTTCACAAGAACTCCGCCCCTCATACGGGCGTCTTGCCTCTGATCATCACCCCCCCGGCCGACGCCCCCATAGGAGAGTACATCCTGACTGCCAGTCACCGGGACGAGGACACGTTGTTGGCGAGGCTGGTTGTGCTCTTTAACACCTGGTGTCCCGGTAGGTC
Source organism: Scophthalmus maximus (assembly GCF_022379125.1). Classification (NCBI taxonomy): domain Eukaryota; kingdom Metazoa; phylum Chordata; class Actinopteri; order Pleuronectiformes; family Scophthalmidae; genus Scophthalmus; species Scophthalmus maximus. The sequence goes on from NC_061520.1 coordinate 1,166,957, forward strand.
GGTCACCTGTCCGTCTAGTTCTGTGTCTGTCCGTCAAGGTTGTGATTGACTGATCCGCCTGCTCCCCCCTCCGTAGAGGACGGGGTGTTTCTGCCTGATGAGGCGGAAAGACAGGAGTACGTGATGAGCGAACAAGGAATCATCTACAAAGGAAGTGGAAACTACATCAATTCCCTGTCCTGGGACTTCGGACAGGTAACTGTTGAAACCATCCATCTCTCCCCCACTTTGACATTTTTAGTGACACATTTCAAAAAATCCTAATTTTACATTGAGATATAAAACTCAGGTTTATGATCCCTAATCATCCAATGTTCGTTGTAATTTGGTACATTTCTTGTCTGATTTTGACTCTGAGGTACTTTTCGTGACCAAACGTTTATGAGATGGGAAAAATTCTGTTCTCGATGTTTTTGATGTAAAACATACACAAACAATAGATCTAGATCAATTAGATGAGATTTGCACCTTTCTCTTTGTGATGTCACGCACCACCAGACACTTTATGACGTTCGCCATTTGGATTCACCAGAGCCTGATGTTGTTAACGCCACCCATGAGCAGTTAGCAGTTGCTACATTAGCCTGATTCACGTGCTAATCGGCAAATCTCCCTCCACGTAAATTAACAGCAGAGGTGGGGATATCAAGACCAGAAGGGGGGAAATCCAATGCATCCCCCCGGCAAATCGCACCCTGCAAGTAATTATTTTAGCCGTTTAGCTCGGTGCTGCCCTCTAGGTGAATGGCAGCCAATTTCGTTACCACAGCGTTAGCAGGAAGTGGACGGGCTTCCCAGCAGACGGACTCTGATGTCACCATATCACAGAGAATTAAACAAAGCTCTTGTCTCTTCCTGTCCAGTTCGAGGACGACATGGTAAAGATTTGTATGACGATATTGAACGTCAGCAACAACCACCTGGACAACCCAGCGGAGGACGTGTCCGCTCGCGCCGATCCTACCTACGTCGGCCGCGTGGTCAGCGCCATGGTGGGACAGGATCCTTGTGTTTGGCTAAACTTCAACTAAACTAATAAACCTTTAGTGATTATTCAGAAACAGTCAACACAACAATCACTCGTTTTTTTTCTTCCAGATCAACTCTCAAGACGACCACGGCGTCGTGTACGGGAAGTGGGGAGGTTCGTATGTTGGCGGGAGATCGCCGTCCCACTGGAGCGGCAGCCACGCCATCCTCAAGCACTGGCTGAATATTAACTGCCACCCGGTCAAGTTCGGCCAGTGCTGGGTGTTCGCTGGCGTGATGTGTTCAGGTAACGTCTGACTGTCCAGCTCCTCGCTGCTCACGCTCGGTATGACATCTGTACAGATCAATATTGATTCAGTCTGAAACAAAACTCATCACAGACTTGACCAACAACATTATGACACTTTATTAATAGATTGAAGCCATTTATTTAAAGCCCCAGTGTGTAATGTTTTGTTATTTTTACGCCGTTATCTGCTGGTAAAGTTGCAAACTGCAACCAACTGAGCGACTGACTGGGGACACTTTATGGTGGCGCACCGCCGATTCCATTTCCATTTTCTGGCAGCGTCTGAAATTCAGAGTAAACGCGACGTATTCTGAAACCGTTTAGTTCAACAACCGTGTTCAACACGACGTAGAAACATGGAGACTCACACGGAGGTCGGGTCCACCTCATGGAACTATATTCGACTCATATATGAACATAGTTATGGACAATATATTCAACTTCTGTGAATACATTCTTCTAAATATTACACACTCTAACATTAAGCAAATAATTATTCAGCAAAGTCTTCTCTGGTTCCATCTTCTAAGGTGAGAAACACTTCTCTTTCGTAGTCTGCTCGTTATAAACTGGATATCATTGAAGATTGAAATGGAAAATTGATGCAGTCGAATCAGGAAGACGGAGACGTTTGACGTCTGAAGCAGTATTTAAGTATTTATACAAGAGCTCAATATATTGAGGAGATTTCTAGATTTGTTACACAGATCAACAAGTGGTCAGTGCATGGCGTCCAGTCTCTGTGGGTGTATGATGAATGAAGAATGTCTGGGTCTCAGAAGATTTAGGATGAAGGACAAACATTCTGAGTATCAGGACAGATTTTTCCCCGACAAATATCTTTTTTAGAAAAAATGTCATAAAAAATTATACATATATATATATATTTGTTCTATGAAGTCAAAATGAGTATGAATAATGCTGATTTTCTAGATATTGATTCCTTTGGCTATATTCAGATCATGTTTAAAAAGTACATCAAACCATCCACTGACTCATCGTATTGACATTTGTCACATGACTTTGTTGGGATACTCCTGTATTTGTAGCTTAAATCCTTTAATACCAGTTGCCTCCCCAGAGTTTATCACGGGAGGTGTGTCAATTTTTTACACTTCACTTTTACACAAACCGTCTCCAATGAGAAATGCTTTAAAATGAAGCTTCGCTCACCAGGATCTCATTTATGGACGAGTAAAGCACATTATTATTATTATTGAGCAGGAAAATAAGTGAAATATTTTGACACCACAGACTGTAAATAAAAACGCGTCTCCTCGTCCTCCCGTTGCACAAAAATAAAGCTAAAATATCCAGGATTCAGGCGCCACCATCTTGTGCTGGTGACATCAGTTGGTGTCGACCCGTGGCATCGAGGTCCCGCCCACACACGCTCTCGACCAACCGCGAGTCAGTGTCAGCTGTCAATGATGACTCGTTAAGTAAAAACAAACGTACCAGAAAACTGGACACTTGGACATGAGACAGGATCCATCTTTGGGAAAATTCATGCACTTTGACTTTTTAGTTTGGTTCCATGTCACATCCACTAACATGCAGGAGGCGGGATTATGACCTATGCTGCTGCCAGACACCAGGTGGCGATGATGATGATTTGTCCTCACTCTTGGGAGCCGTCATGTCCTCCATCTTTATGTTCAGTCAGAGCTGTGAGCTCTGAGTGTTGCCCTGAAATAAGCTGCAAAGTAGTGAGAAGTCACCACACATGACTCCAGACGTTTGTGTTTGTTTGCAGTGATGCGTCTGTTCGGCATCCCCTGCCGCGTGGTCACCAACTACTCGTCCGCCCATGACACCAACAGCAATCTGACCATCGACGTGTACCACGCCGACTACGGGGTCCGAGAGAGAGAATCCCCGGACAGTGTTTGGTGAGTTGCTTTATTCACTAAACTGACAAAAACAGCTCTCTCTCTCAGGTGACCGCTCACAGACCTCTTCAACATTAATATCACCGTTTTGACTTATGTCTTTAAAGGGGCAGGAAGCGATTCTCTCTTTGTTGTTGTTGTGATTTTACTGCTCTGACTGGGCCACCAACCCGTGACCGCCGGTATGGGAGACCTACGCACTAACCACGAGGCCAAAACCGCGGAGTCGCAGCGCCGCCAGCTAGCACTTCTCGACGAGTGATGTTTAAAAGTGTTGTGAGGTTCGGTCCGCAACACTTTTTTGATTTAGATTTACAGCGCTGGTGCTGAGCCGAAAACCCCGACAGCTAACAGACAGTGAGGAATATATTCGCTGATTTTTACAAAACGGGTGTTGCTTTAGAATCACTTACTGCCCCTTTAATATTTGACTTTAAACCTGCTGTTTATTTGGACACTGACGTTCATCATATTGCTGATACAATGAACATTTTAGAAACATTGGCATTCATTCAGAGTCGTGTTTGTGTCCATCTGATGTTTGGTAACGATCCTTTTAGCTCCTGGTTTGGTCTCCACCCATCAATCTTGCTCTTAAGCTGCCAAGAGCTCGACTCCCTTCACCAGCTAGATTGTCTCTAGCTTTGTCTCTGCCATTTGGTGTTGAGTGGGCGTACGACATAAATCTGCCTGTTGCAGCTTGACACGGCTTCTTCTCTGTGGTTCGTCACAACTCAAGTGTTTTTTTTAATAAAACATCTTTCATAGGCAAAGAGGGAGTTGTCAGGTGAGTCGCGCCAAGGCTCTGGTTTGGTGGCTCAGCAAAAACTGGGTGTATCACCAGTATCAACTGGTAAACAACTGTCATCTAACATTTAAAAACAATAAACCACATACTCTGAAGCAATTAAAGTTTTTTTCATGTCTGATCACAGAGACGAGGTTTGACGATTCATTATCAGCTCTCAAAACATGTCAGAATGTCAGAGCTCGGTACCTGCGGCTAACGCTGAAGTTCATAGTTTTCGGATGTTTGCCAAAGTCACCAATTGGCATCAGGTGTGGCAGATTTTCACACAATCAGTAAAGAATGTGGTTATTGTCCAGGTTCAGTTTCCCATGAAGCTGTTCCAGGCTTCTCCAACGCCTTAATACTCCGGCTGACACTGGGCGGTTATGAACCTAAAAAGATTAATAAGAAAGTAACAAACTGTGGTCGATTAAAAAAAAAAATAGAAAAATGAATTTTCAGAAAGGTAAAACAAACTTTTTTCAAGACAGAACTTGTAGAACTTTTCATAAAACTCCTCTGAAATGGATAATCATGAGAATATTAATTTTTAATGTAATTTGAAGTGCTGCAGTATGTTCTGTATGTTCCTTGCGGTTAACCCAAACCCGAACTGGAGTCTGAATGTCCCGTTGTGTTTTAGGAACTTCCACGTGTGGGTGGAGGGGTGGATGAAACGTCCCGACCTGGCGGTCGATGGAAAGTTTGACGGCTGGCAAGTTCTGGATCCGACACCGCAGGAGATGAGCAACGGTAAAGAACTCTGACTATTGACAATTTTCATTCAACAGAATGAAATCTATGGACTTTGGGAAGCGCAATATCTTTCACAGAGAATTAGTTTTTCTATTTCACGTCTGTCGTTGTACTTGTTTCTCTTCGTGTAGGTATCTTCTGCTGTGGTCCGGCTTCAGTCAAAGCCATACAGAGCGGGGACGTCAACCTCAAATATGACGTCCCGTTTGTCTTCGCTGAGGTCAATGCCGACTGCGTCGACTGGCTGGTCAGTGAGCAGAGCTGAACCTCATCAACACTGAAATCCAGAACAAATATCGTGATGCAAACGTCCCAAATCTTTTATCGCAGAGCTACAAATTGTGACACCTCAACCTTCCTGGCACTACTGGGTGCAGCTTGTTGAGCCTGTTGAGCCGGCTTTACTGAAAACTAAGTTTTCACTTCACAATTCACACTTTATGGCATGAAAATCACCAAATTATTGTTCCATGTAAAGTAAGGGCAATGAAGCTACACCTGTTTTATCGTCTTCCAACCCGGGAAGATCTTCTCTTGTTCGATCGCCCGGGATCAACTCCAAAAGATGGAGCTCTGGTTGGCGCAGCATCAAGACTGTCGGCAGCCAAATAAAAACTTTGACTCATTAAAAGTGAATTGAGTGGTTTTACAACTCGGGATCACGGGTCGGAAAAGTGTGTGAACTGAGGGGACAGATTCGGACATGTGCCGTACCCCTCCTCCACTACGCTTCCGACTGCGTGTTACATTTTGGTTGTCGCCCAAATGACACCCCTACATGTAGGGAGCCATGCAGCCAAATATTATTATATATCTTTATTTATATTTATTATATTGTATTTTATTTTATTTCTGGTGTTGTTTGGTGAATCAATGTTGTTTCCGTCTGTTTGTCCTGTCAGGTCAAAGCTGACGGTTCAAAATTGAAAATCTTCTCCGACACCAAGAAAGTCGGTCAGAACATCTCCACCAAGTCTGTTGGCTCCAAAAAGAGGAGGAACATCACCGACAACTACAAGCACCGGGAGGGTGCGTTCACTTCAGCCGTTCATACCACACACAGTTCAAAGATTCATAGTCACTGACAATGACACTGTTCAAATGCACTTTAATTAGTCTTCGGTTCAGTTGTACGTTCAGTCTGTTGGAGCACTAGACTTAAGGTTAATGACCTTCTGTGAATCTTCCTGGAGCAGATAATTCAGTTCAGCACAATCAATTCACTCTGAAAACTCACTGACAGATTTGTTCATACATGTGCTGAACACATCTACAGGATCAGAGAAGGAGAGGAATGTGTTCAAGTACGCCCTCACCAGGGACTTCACCATAGATGAGGAGGAAGAGGAGAATGAAGTGGAAGAGGAGAACGAGGAGGCGATGGAGACCTCCGATGGTACGGGTGCGGCGACAGGGGAGAACGAGGAAGCGACGGGGACCTCTGGAGGTGCAGTTGCAGCGACTGGTACCTCTGGAGGTGCAGTTGCAGCGACTGGTACCTCTGGAGGTGCAGTTGCAGCGACTGGTACCTCTGGAGGTGCAGTTGCAGCGACTGGTACCTCTGGAGGTGCAGGTGCAACAACTGGTACCTCTGGAGGTGCAGGTGCAGCGACTGGGACCTCAGCAGGTGCAGGTGCAGCGACTGGTACAGTGACTGGTACCTCTGCAGGTGCAACGACTGGGACATCTAGAGGTGCGGGTGCGGCGACTGGTACCTCTGCAGGTGCAGGTGCAGCGACAGGGACTTCTAGAGGTGCGGGTGCAGCGACGGGGAACTCTGGAGGTGCAGGTGCAGCGACCCCAGACAACATTCCTCTACTACCAGTGTCCTTGCGATTCAGAGAGGTAAATCACAGAAGCTTGAGTGCAGAAAGTTTCCTTTAGAGCAATAAATCATGTTTTTTAGGATTATAGGATCTTATTTTTAGAATCTTTAAAAAATATGTTAATTTCAAGTTTTTTAATTTTTTTATGAAACGTTTCTGGTCCAACTTCTGTTGGGGATCCGTCTGATGAGGTCACACCTCCTCCGTCCTGTGAAAGGCTCATATAGGCCGATTCATCTTGGAAATGAGTTACATGTTCTGCGTGTAGGACAGATCAATGTATGCATTACATATTTCTCGTCCACATCTTCTGCAGGTGTCCAAGCCGCTGAACGGTAAGGACGTGAAACTGGATCTGGTGCTGCGGAGCGAGAGCCGCGTCGCCCGGCCGCTGTCCATCAACATCAGCGTCCAGGCCATGAGGTACAACGGCTCGGCGGTCGCTCACATCCAGACCGAGGTGAAGGAGGAGATCCTGCAGCCGGGGAAAGGTACAGGAGCTCTTCTTCTGAATGCTGTGGAGTTTCTGGTCGATATTGAACCGACTGTACATTTCCTTCTCTTCCTCCTTTCAGGTCTGTCCATCCCCGTCCTGGTCCTGTTCTCGGCCTACCACAAACACATGGTGCAGTGCGACAGCGTGAAGGTCTCGGCTGTGGTCACGGACAAGGAGAATCCAGACGACGTTTATCTGGCTGAGAGCGATGTGGTGCTGCTCGACCCGCCCCTGTCCATCATTGTCAGTAGAAACAAAAACCCTCTGTCCCTGTTTCCATGTCTCTTCAGATGTTGCTCCAGACATTTTCCAGAACTTTTCCTTCCAGCACGCTTGTAAAATTTCTGGAAAATGTCAAAAGTGAGTCCATGTGAGAAAACAGCAGCAAAAATCTCCAGAAGATTTACGGCGGGCGGGACGAGCGCGTTCCCTCCCGCCTGAATGTTGCGGAAACCTTCCTGCTGTCGTGAACGCGTCTGACCAGGACAATCTGCTGCTGCGTTCAACACAATTTACAGACATTTTCCAGAGTTCATGTCTGAAAAATAGCTTAAAATCTATTTGGAAAGTATTTGCTGCCACACCAGAAGAAGACAAACGTCTATTACGTCATAGCAGACAACACGTAAAAACCTTTCATGTTAAAACGTGATAATTTTCTAAATTGTTGTATTGTGAAACTCATGTTTGAAGGATGAATCATGTGCGGAGATTTAGCTCATTTACATAATACATATATATATATATAAATGTATAAATGTATACAATCAGATCATGTAAATGAGTGATATTCATGGATTTCTCCGGCCTCTGCACACGTTTCAACTTTCCAACATGAGTTTTTCACCTAAAAATAACATTAATCACTTTATAGCTCAAAACATTTTACGTACAACATGATAAAACTGTTTTTGTTATAACGTAACACTGACATAATATGATATAACCATAAACTTACCTTGTAAAACTGTTTGCATGGAAACAAGCTCTTTGTTTCTGTTTCTCTGTTTGTTTTCTCGTCTCTCTCTTCCTGATGCATGACGTGAAGTGTTGTTTTCATCCGGTTGCTTTCTGAGTGGATTTTTTATATCACCTGTTGTTTTTATATCACCTGTTGAAAATGTTTGTGTGTTCCAGGTTTCCGGTCCGGTGAGACTGAACCACGAGACGAGCGTGGAACTGATCTTCAAGAACCCGGCGAACGAGACGCTGACGGACTGCGAGCTGACGGTGTCGGGGAGCGGCCTGTTGAGGGACGAGACCCCGTGGAAGTACGTCTGTTCAGATGATTCATTTATTTATTGTTTGTGTGAAATAACAAAATATGAAAAGAAGAAAAAGGAATAAATATAAAATATAGATATTATATGTTAATATATATAATAAAAAGAAATTAAAGTGGCCACCAGAAGATTTTTTCAGGCAACTATCCTAATAAATGACTGAAAGCATTAAAGTAAAATGAAAAATCTATTTAATGTTCTGTCAAATAATAACGTATTTGTTACTTTGCTCTTATTTCTTATTATTTCATTAGTTTTTTCCATTTATTTTATCCAGTTTATGTAAATTCAATGTTAACCAATTTAAATATATTTAACTTTTTTGGAATTTGAATATGAATAATCTTTTTTAAATTTGGGTGAAATGTCTAATTTCTAGTGACAGGATTTGGAGACTTTACTCTGAGAGATGGAAAGAAAAGAAAAAGACAAACAACAGAGCAACAGAAGTCAAAGTTCTCATATGTTAAACTTGACGACCGGAGCAACTGCACGATGACGTGTAGATACAGTAAATCTGAAATGAGCAACATTTTGACTGAGCACACATGTGACAAATATTGACAGTTATCATCGTGGTTGTTATGGTTACGGACACGTTTTGAACAGTGTGTTTAAACCTGAACTGAACAAGTTGCAACATCCAGATGTGTAACTGTACAATTCTGTAACAAACGTAACAGTTGTAAATGTAGATTTTCACCACTTCGCCCTTTGTGCCGCTCGCAGGCTCCCGGAGCTGCAGCCCAAAAAACAATTTCGTATCAAGGTGTTCTTCGTTCCGTACAAGAAAGGAGAGAAGACGCTCATGGCCGTCATCGACTGCTCCACCTTCAGAGACATCAAGGCCACCTACACCGTCACCGTCGCGCCGTAGAAAACAACGGAGCAACGGAGTCACGTTACTTTTACTGGGAAACAAAATGTCACATACAGTAACTACATGTCAGACTGGTTCCATTTACTTTGACTTCATTCAGTGACTTTTGCAAAAGCAATAAAATGCAGGTTACGTGGCCCTGAAGTGCAGATCACACAACGGCAAATCAAAAAAACACAAATCGAAAAGCACAACAGCAAATAAAGAAGTAACGGCAAATCAAAAAGTTTCTGTTTCTGTTTTGCTGTTGTGTTTTTTGATTTGTGGTTGTGTTTTCTTGTCGTTGTGATTGGCACTTCAGGGCCACCGTAGGGTTCAGGGTGCAGACAAGCAGCTTCTCAACAATCTTCTCGTCCGAACTTTCCTCAGAAGAAACCGCAGCTCTCTTGCTGCAATGCATTATGGTCTATGTTGTTGCTAGGGTAGTTTTTTTTTTAATCTGAAGACCAAAGTGATTCAGTGGAAAGACGATATTTTAAAAAACAATCCTCACAAGCGGTGCTGGTTCTGTCAGAAGATGAAAACACGTCCGCTCTCTTTCCTCTGAAATAGAAACCTGACAACTGGAGCGCTCTGGCCCGTGAGGCCTTCAAGACTGTGGAAAAGACTCGTGGAAACGGGGTTTTCACCTCAGCAGTGAAGCAGGTCGTCCCTTGAAGGTGGAAACTTCTAAAGATTCACTTCCTTGTTCAGCTGGTCAACTGCTGCTGCGTGACTTTTTATCCCTCCAGTCATTTTTCAATACTTTACAATACTATACTATTTGTACAGAACGGCAGGAGGTTTCTGCTCCACTGGATGTCAGGGTTCATACACCTTTTCCAAAGTCAAATTCAAGCACTTTTTCAAGCATTTTCAAGCTTCTCCAGCACCTTACAGCTGTGGTAAATTACATATTTTCCCACGAATAAATATGTTTAAAGAGATGGTATAATGCTATTAACAACCAAGATTGTGTTTTCGTGATAACAGAAGGGTAAGAAATGAAAGGACACATGCGAGTTATATGGTTTAAAATGTGTCATGTTTGAAGCTACAATTGAAGCATGAAAATGCTTGCTTCTAAATTCAAGCACTTTTCAAACCTTGAAAACACAACTTTCAAATTCAAGCATTTTTAAGGATTTCAAGCCCCCGTACGAACCCTGTCAATGGGTTTTCTCAGTTCACACATTTTAAACTGCTTCTTGGTCGTCGTTGCTGTTTTATTTCTTCTACGATGGACGCGTTATTCTGTTTTGGATGTTTACAGTTTTTACAGTGTTAATGTTTCATGTTGTTGCTATTTTCCATGAGGCTTTGCTGCAAAAAGAATTTTCCTGTTGTGGAACAATAAAGATGTTGAGCTGAAATGCAGTTATTCAAATTCTGTTTGAGACGTACTGTATGAAGAACAATGTAACACTGACGGGAGCGCTTGCATAGTCACACTTCATTTCTCATTGGTCTGTTATTTCTGAATAAAATCTTTAAATTTATTCTGGAAAATGAAACATGTAGTTTTCTACAAATGACAGAAACATAAAGAGCAAGTTCTGAGACTAGGTTCAGTTCGTTGTGTTGAGTTACAGATAAAGTGGCTGCAGTTAAACTCATAGGTGGACGTGCAGCTCTCAGTCAGGCCACGCCCCCAAATCCTACAAGTACGGTTACTTGTGGTTCCGAAAAACCCAACATGGCACTGGTCAATGTGCTAAACATTGAACTGTATTCACAAACCGATGGGAGACGTCACAGAGCGTCGTATTGTGGGTCGAGGACCGACTGGCTGCAGCACGCGGAATGGGGCGGAGTTTGGTGTGGGCGGGGTTAGATGTCAGATGGGCGGGGACAGATGTTTGACAAGGGTGGCGACATCAGTCACGTGGGCGGGGTTGGATGAGTGGGGACGGATATTAGATGTACAAGTACAAATCTACAAGTACAAGTACAAATCTACTCAACTAAAGAAAATATAAACTTATCTCTAAAACAACTTCCCACTAAGTAAATGTGTGTGTGTGTGTGTGCAAGCATGTCTTTCTATAGTTGAGAGCACCAATTTTGGCTCCACACCATCGTTGTGAGAACATTTTGGCCGGTCCTCACAACGTGAAGGGGCTGTTTGAGGGTTAATACTAGTAAAATTATGAATTACATGCACACACAGACACACACACGTGTCTGTCTATAGTTGTGAGGACCCTTACCCTGTCCCCTTACCCTAACCTTAACCATCACAACTACATGCCTTACCCTAACACTCACCCTAACCTAAATCCAATTCTAAAACCAAGTATTAACCCTCAAACAGCCCCTTCACGTTGTGAGGACCGGCCAAAATGTCCTCACAACGATGGTGTGGAGCCAAAATTGGTGCTCTCAACTATAGAAAGACATGCTTGCACACACACACACACACATTTACTTAGTGGGAAGTTGTTTTAGAGATAAGTTTATATTTTCTTTAGTTGAGTAGATTTGTGTCTGTGTGTGCATGTAATTCATAATTTTATTTATTTTGATGCTAATTTACATTACATTTACATTACATAAATGAATGCGTCTCTCTCGGGGAGGGGCCATTCAATGAAAAACATGGCCGCCAGGTGGCGCACTATGCTCGATAAAAGTCCTAAACTTTCCGAGGTAGTAGTTAGGAGTCGATTACTAATCGATCAACTGTTACAGATGATTAACTGTCCAGCTATAACATGAGGTCATGTTTAGTACACTATTGAACATGCTAATAAAAGTGTAGATCTCTGTGATATTGTGTGAACATATGACCTGTAAAACGATGAGGTCACACACGATACATTGATGCAACAATTATTCCGAGGTCCTTGAACGCGTCGTATGAACGAATCGAAACCGACACGGTAGACCCCAACCCCCCCCCCCCCCCCCCCCCCCCCCCCCACCCCACCGCCCCGCCCTCCTCTGCCCCCCCCGCAGTGACAAGTTACTGGAGCCGGTTACTTCCTCCTCCCTCCTCCCCCCGCACACGCACACGCACACGCACACGAGGGAACCGGCGTCCGAACACAAGTCCCGCGGAGTAATGTCAGTGTCGACGGTGACGAGCACCAGGCGTGAACATAGTTTCGGTTGCCGCCGGTTGTCGTCGTCGTCTTAACCGTTTTTATTTCCACCGTCACCGCTGTGAAGAGGAGCAGCCCCGGAGGAGGAGACGCTTCCTGTGCCGCGTCGTGACCGTCCACACAGCCCGAGCAGCCCGGTGAGTAAAGAGTAGCAGCTAGCTCCGCACCGCTAGCAGCGTTAGCAGCGTTAGCACCGCTAGCACCGTTAGCAGCGTTAGCACCGCTAGCAGCGTTAGCCACTTGGAGGTGCGGTTAGCCTGCTCGCTAGGTTAGCTTGAAACCCCCAGTGGAGTTAGCTCAACAACTTCGCTAGCGAGCTAACTGAGCTGGTGACCGACAAAGACGCGGAGGTTATAGATTTTAATATTGGAAGACGAGCCGGCGGTGACGTCATGTGGTGTCTTTTTAATAGAGATATTCAGTTTTGACTAAATAAGGAGCGAGCAGCAGCTAGCTTAGCATGCTGCTACATGAAGCTAACTACTCATTTGAGTTGTTTTCTGCTGATTCAGGTGCAGCTCGAAGACTCGGTTAATGTTGAGACGCTACTTGGACACAGTGTTCCACATCGCACACGTTCCCCGGTCTAGAGATGTGAATATTATACGTGATATATAACAATATTTTATTGTGAACGGTCATCACGTCAGATGTTGGTGAATTATTCCTCCTGTAATTTTCCTTAAGCCCAAAGTGGTGCAGAGGAGCCGTGAACCATCTCGTGTCGTCACGTCAACCTGCAGACGACCGAATGATCGATGCATCGATGTATCGAGTCACAGCTGTTCGATATGATCATGACGTCACATGAGATCTACACTTTCATTAGAGTTCAATAGATGGACAGTTAATCATCTGCAACAGTGAATCGATAAGTAGTCGACTACTAAACTGGGTATATATCATATTCGGTCCAAGTAGTTTTTATGAAAAAAAATCATAATTCTCTGATTTCAGCTTCTTAATATGAATATGTTCTGGTTCATTTGCTCCTGTGACAGTGAACTGAATATCTTTGGTGTGTGAACAAAACAACAAAAACGTTATGAACCATAACCGAATAATCAACAGATTAATCAATAATGAAAATAATCATTAGTTTCACCCCCTAATTTTGAATTCAACTAATAAAAGGCACTTACTCATATTGTATATTATAAAAAAGTGCTCATTTTAAATTTGGCACGTAACAAAATAAAAAGGTAAATGAAAAACACTTCAACTGTAGCTGCAAGCAAAACAAGATTAGGCCTTGAATGTGAATATGGTCAAATAATACTCAATAACATAATTTATTTTATATTTATTATATTAAATCTTAACAGTTGAACTTTCCCTATTAGTTTGAAGAAGTCCACAAAGTCTTGTCCATATGAGGGGAGATTTGTGATGTGATGAAATTTACGATAGAACAAAATATGAAAAAGAAAAATCTTACTTCTACTGTTGTACTTATTGAAACAAAATTTTTTTCTCCATTTCATGAACCAAACAACTAATAGATGACAGAAAACATAAACTGTAGTTACAGGCAAAATAAAATTAGTCCTTAAATGTGAATATGGTCAAATTATACTCAATAATATTAATATTTTATATATAATAAATAAAACGGTCAAACTATCCATATTGGTTTGGGAATGCAAAGTCTCATCCACATGAGGTGAGATTTGTGATCTGATGAAATTAACGATGGAACAAGATATGAAAAAGAAAATCATATATCTACTGTTGTAATCTTGTCATATATCTCAGCCCTGTGTAGCATACAACATCTTTCAACAATCGCAGGTTTCAAATAAAGCTGGAACAGTTCATCGATTAGTAATAAAGTCATTTTTATGAAAGAAAGTCAGCTTCTTAAATATTAATATGTTCTGGTTCATTTGCTCCTCTGTGACAGTAAACTGAGTATCTTTGGCGTGTGGACCAAACAAAAAATCATCTTGGAAACACGATCGACATTTTATGAACCAAACAATTAATCAATGAATTGTTAGTTGCAGCCCAAGTGTTGGATGTTTAATATTTTCACTGTACATGGACGCAGCTCTAATTTCCTCTGGTAAACGTCTGGATCCGTGGGAGTTTTCCTGTGATCGGCTATTTTCATGAATCTCTTTAAAACTTTTCTTCTTCTTTTTTTCCCGCAAAACAGCTACAAAGCAGAGATGCCTCAGAAACAGAAATCCCATCAGTCCTGGTCGGAGCTGAAACAAGCCGGAAACGAGCGCTTCAAGCGGGGCCAGTACGGAGAGGCCGCCCACCTGTACAGCGACGCCATCAGAGAGCTGGAGAAGTCCAGTGAGTGTCGCTTCGTCTTTCTTTTCCTCTCCATCTTCTCGCCGAGGTCGTGACCTCTAAACCTAACGAGTCTTTACTTTACCGTCAGATAAGAAGAATCCAGAGGATTTGGGCATTTTGTACTCGAACCGCGCAGCGAGCTACCTGAAGGACGGCAACTGTGGGGAGTGTGTGAAGGACTGCAGCATGTGAGTGTTCTTAGTTCTGTGCTTTCAACTTTCAGTCGGTTTGCTTAATTTCTCTGTGTTCTGAACTTGACCTTGAATCCACTCTGCGTCAGGTCTCTGGAGTTGTATCCGTTCAACGTGAAGTCTCTGCTGCGTCGCGCCGCTGCCTACGAGGCTCTGGAGCGCTACCGGCAGGCGTACGTGGACTACAAGACGGCGCTGCAGATCGACTGCAACATCGCGGCCGCTCACGACGGCACCAACAGGTACCCGGTCCGACGCCGCAGACAATCAGAACCGCGGAAAACACCAAACAATTAGATTTTGTTTTAAAAACTGACGCACTGTGTTTTCTCTGAACCGTTCTGTCAGGATGACGAAGGCGCTCACAGAGGCCGACGGCCCCTCGTGGAGAGAGAAGCTTCCTCCGATCCCGACCGTCCCGCTGTCCGTCAGAGAGAAACTGTCCCAGCAGACGACGGCCAACACTCCGACACCGAACCGGGCCGCGCAGCAGAACGGCAGCAGGGAGACGAAAAGAAACAGTGAGAGAGAGATTATGGATTACACACGTTTTAATTTCTGGTTTCCTGCTCATTTCTCTGTCAGGAGAAGCTCCAGGTTCTGTGACCTAATGAATATATATATTTTTTTTCTTCTTCTCCTCAGCTCCTAGCGATAAAGACATGAAGCGAGGCCAGGCCCTGAAGGAAGAAGGCAACGCTCTGGTGAAGAAAGGCGAACACAAGAAGGCCATCGAGAAGTACAGCCAGAGCCTGAAACACAACCCCACCGAGGTCACGACCTTCACCAACCGGTCCGTCCGTCAGCCACAGTTTGACCCGATCAGAATATTCCAAGGAAACTCAGGAGATTCCTGTAATAAAGCCGAAATATGAATATTGTGTGTGTGTGCAGGGCGCTGTGTTACCTGTCGGTGAGGCAGTACAGAGAAGCCGTCAGAGACTGTGACGAGGCTCTGGTGATTGACAGCAGCAACATCAAGGCGCTCTACAGGAGAGCTCAGGCTCACAAGGAGCTCAAGGTGAGAGCGTCTGTCAGGAGACGCCGGGGGGGGGGGCGCGGATTGACAGAATAAAAGAATTCCCCCACCCGATAATTTCAAGCTGCCATTTCCTCGTCACCGCCGACTCAACGCTCGCGACTCTGTACGGATTTGATTTGTGTGAAAGAAGGCGGGACTTCCTGTTTCCTGTCGACACTCGGTAGGTTTTAACCACCGAGACCAGATGAGTCTGAATCTTTATTTAAGTCTGATCGACGTCTGCGAGTGTGAACGCAGGCTCATTCATATTTAACAACCCGAGAACATCCTCCCGCTCTGTTTGACGTCGGGAGGATCTCGGAGCCGATTGGCTTTTTGTGTGAGGCAAATATATTATGCTGGATTTCAAATATTTAAACTCGAGGGATCAAGGCAAAACTTCTCACCATTCGCAAACCAACGCTGTGGAATGTTCCGGAAATGTTTTGTCCTAATGGTATAAATGCGTCTGACTTGGACAAATGAGGTAAAAACTCTGCTTCAATAAGACGTTGTGGGTGTGGTTTGATCGGATTTGATTGACAGTAGCCTGAAACGTTTCTAAAGTCTGATTGGAGCAGAGAAGTTTGAAACTCGGTTTGGATTCACATACGACTCCGTCGCTCACTGTAAAGACGTTCTCAGGATCTTTAACCTGCCATAAATATCTGGACATGTTATTGGAGACATGATAATATCTCAGCCAGAGGATAATAACCGCCGCCCTCTTCCTGCCGTCACAGGCAAACTGAACTGTCTCCTGTAATAAATCCTACAGAACTGTTTATTCCCGTCCCTCGTCGACCTCATTTAGTTTTGAAACTCTTGTTGTCTTTCCCTTCAGGACGTGAAAGCGTCGGTGGACGACCTGAACAACCTGCTCACGGTGGAACCGAACAACGCGGCGGCGCTGAAGCTGCTGCAGGAAGTGCAGAGGAAGAAGTGAGGACGCGTTCAGGGACTCTGCAGACGGCGGTAAGGATCGGTCCCCGAGCGTCCGGCGACGCGACGCGATCCAACCGGCAGAGTACCGCGTGTTTCCCAAAAGCCCCTTCGCCCCGAACACGGGTTCGGTCTCAAGACGCTTCTGGAAAACGCAGCTGTGGGCGGCGGTCGGGAAGAAGAAGAAGAAGGAGCGCCGCCGCCGCCGCCACGTTCAGCCTTTTAGGAATGTTCTTATTTTTTACCTGATTTAGTTGAAAAAGCTGAAATTATTGAAACGCACACACTTACAAGTCAAACTGACAAGAAACCTTCATCGTCATTTATAAAACTAACGTTGAGCAGGTGATCGGCCTCATGTAGAAATATCCGGTTACATTTGTTCTGACACTAATATCAGTATCGGAATGTCGTTAAAAATTAATCATTCTTGTCAGAAAATAGTGACAAAGTCTTTCTGGATTCCAGCTGGGACAATCAGTCCAAATCAATAAGACGTTCATCTTATTGCATGACATAAAAAAAAACAACAAGTGCAAATATAGTCAAAGTATTATCCACTGTCATGTCGGAGGTAAATTGTGAAACTGTTGAATCCAAATGTTGATGTTCTTAACTTATTCTCAAACATCTGGTTTTCTGAGAACATGGATTCATATTGGTGTTCACGCTGCGATCGTGTCCCGTCGTCCAACACTCGTATGATCACGTCAGAGAAAATCCTTTATTTGACAACGTGAATATAAAAGTGAAAACATGAAATTAATGCAAGTGCTAAGTTCAGATTTATAAACGAATTCCATTTGTGATCCGGACTCTGAATATATATATATTCATATGACTTGAACGCAGCGTCGGTCACCAAACGAAATGTTCTTCAACAGTTTTATCTTCAGACGTTCGAGACAATTTCTTTTGCGTCACGTAACTCGTGCAAGTTCTGCCGCAGGTTCATTTTTGGTTATTCGCTCGGTTGCGATAGAGATAATAATTCGTGTCATAAAGCTCGGCGTGTCCACTCAAGGCGAGTTTTATCCTTCATTTCTGATACGACGTCGGGACGATCTCATCGCTACAATTGGCTTCACGTGACGCGTTGAGCGAGCAAAGAAAACTGTCTTCACGTTATTTGCTTCGCATCGTTCACGTCGCCTGACGTGTCTTTGCGTCGACTGTACGTAATCTCGTGTGGTTTGTTGTGAACGCTGCATCACTCAGTTACGTTTGTTTCCTTCCACGAGGATCGAAGCTTCAGTCCGTTCGCGTTCTGTTTAATCGATCTTCAGACGCTCGTCGCGTTCCGTCACCTCGTTCGCTTTCCTCTCCTGTCCTTCATTGTATCGTGAAGACATTGTCGATGCAACGTCGTCTGTCGACGGCTCTGGATTTAGATTCTTCTGAACGGCTCAAATGTACAAACAGAAGAAAGAATCAAACCTGATGTCCGAGAGGCAGATCAATGTACTTTATTGATCCTGGAGGAGGAGGGAAGCCGAGAAGCGGCACAACGTGACAACTGAGTTTAGTTGTTTTACTTTATTCACGTTTCTGTTGTCATAACTTTGTTTATCTGGTTTTTGTTGAACTGCTTCTGTTTTAACTTCAAATAAAGATTAAGAAATAAATCAGACCTGGATTCAGTGTTTTCTCAAGTCAGACGTTTTGATAAATATGAAGCTACAGTCAGCAGCTGTTTAGCTTAGCATAGATACAGGAAAACTAACAGCTCTGTCTCAAACTGCAGCCTGACGAAGTTAATGCTGGTTCTCATAGAAAGGCGTCAGAACACTGACTGCCCACGCTGATCCCCGTCCACCTGCCGAAAGCGGCTACAAGAAGAACGACAATCGGGATCGAACCACGGACCAATGGGAGGAGGAGGAGGCCTGGTTCGACGATCGAAGTGGGTTAGCCCAGAATATGGATTTAGTATTAATAAGTAATAGATGAAATAGGATGGATACGCGTGAAGAACGTTCCTCAAGCCGCCTACGAAGTGACGACGAAGTCGTCACTACAACCGGCCCCGCCCACTTTAAGTCTGGTGAGGGGGGAATATTATGGGCTGTTACACCGGGTGCATGTGCGTCACTTACCTGGGGGAGGAGATGGCACCAGGATGCATTATGGGAAGAAAGCGAGCAGGCGGAGTCCTGCCAGTCATGTTGACGGTACTTTGACACGAACTTCCTACTAAACCAAAGAACACAAATGAGCTTCTTGCTAAAACCAGAACTCAACCTTCGGTAATATTTGCCTTTTTTGTCCCAGATGTTGCGGAGTAACATCCTCCTAAACCTCTAATGCTGCAGTGTGTAATATTTAGAAAAACTTATTCACAGAAATGTAATATATTGTCCATAACTCTGTTCATAAGAGTTAAATATAGTTCCATGAGGTGGACCGACCTCCGTGTGAGTCTCCATGTTTCTACGTCGTGTTGAATACGCTCGTTGAACTAAACGGTTCCAGAATACGTCGCGTTCTTGTTGCGCGATGCACCACCGGTGCGCCACCATAAAGTGTCCCCTGTCGGTCGCTCAGTTGGTTGCGGTTTGCAACTTTACCACCAGATGTCGCCAGAAAATTACAAAAATGACACACTGGGGCTTTAAACAAACAACCTCCACATTGAGCCCGACACCACCACAGATGTTCTGTCGTTACCTGTAGCGTCGTCCACCAGGAGCCTCGAGTGTGAAGTCAGAGGAACATGCAGCAGTAAAGAGTCGACCGGCGATAAGAAACAGAACGCGGCCGATTCAGAACTGATAAAACCTTTATTTCACTTTAAATTGTCTTTTACATTTTTGTCCTGTTTATAACATGTAAGGTGAAACTAGAGTTGGAATTTTTTTTTATTTTAAAAGACATACACAAATCTAGTATTACGTCAATAACCAGGGGGGAGGGGGGGGGGATGCCGAGTTTTTTTTTCTTTTTCTCTTTTTTTTTTTTTAATCGGCGTCCTTAAGCTAAAGTCTAAATTTTTCACAACCACGTGCGCTAAGCAATAAAACCATCACAGAAGCAAACTTTTTTTGTTGGGTTTTTTTTGTGTGGGGGGGGGGGGTTATTTTTTTTTCATTTTTATTTTAAGCAGAATACTGGTCAGTAAAAACAAAATGATTTGAGATACCAGATATACAGACAGGCTCGGTGCCACATTCACTACTGCATGGGATCATATTTTTTTCCTTATAAAGCGTATAACTGCCTTTTTTTGTTCAGCTATAGAGAAAAAGAGCGGCAGGGAGGAATTTATTTATTCTTTTTTTTACCTTTTAAACTTCAGTGCATGAAAACGTTTTGTCCCCAGCAAAAAGAAAAAAACCCAAAAAACATTGAGACACATGAACTTTTCTACAACCTACAGATGGAATGTCGAGATGGTGAATGACAAGGTTATTGTGACACTGAGCGGACGAGGGAAACTGATTTTGGGTTCGTGGCCTGGTTCCAATAATTCTCTAAGAGTCTGGGACTAAAGACGAGGTCTAGTTTGAGACGGGAGTTTCTTCTGAGCACGTTCAGTCTCCTGCTTTTGGCGCAGTCGTAAAAATAAACCACATGATTTCAGGTGCAGATTATCGTGAAAGATCGATTATCCTGAGAAGAGAATCTGAACGTGGCCGTCACACGTAAGCAAATCATTGTTTTTCTTACGAATTGCGGCCCGAAGACAAAAACCGTGATCCCACTTCAGGTTTTCACTTCCACAAACAGATGATTGGCTGATCGGCTGCCGGGAGATTTGGCTACTTTGACGCACGTGACCTGTAGTGGACTTGGACTGCAGCT
>NC_061520.1:1192500-1222500 GCF_022379125.1 Scophthalmus maximus
TCATAGTTATAAATCCTCAGCTGATCAACGTGTTCTTACATTACATAAATAAAACCGTTGGCAAGTGTCTCGTTCCCCTCTGATCATTTTAAGGCTCTTTTTTTCCCTCCCAGATCGTGTGATCGGGCCCGGAGCATCTTCTCACTGAGACCAGTTTGTTCCAGCGGTTACACACATTCATACCTTCACAACCACAGAGATTCTGTTTATTAATCTCGACCTGAGAGTCATGAAGACATATTTATCTGAAATGAGGGTAAACCGCCGCATTACACCGAGTCATCAGCAGTAAATCAACTGACAGAGCAGCAGATTATCAGATGAAGGATCGTTCGTTTCTGTAATTGCAGCTCATTATATGTAATAATTTCACTCTGCTAGTTAAAGTTCATGTGATCAATATGTTTGTGTTATTCTGTTTTTTGACTTCTGATTTAAACAGAGTCTAAACGTGACCTCAGGTAAACCTCAAGGTTATTTCCTCAATATAAAAAGATTTTTTTTAAATCCATAAATGATTGACATGATAATTACATAACACGTGTTCGGTTATATGATATTGAATACAGTGAGAGAACCATCAACAGAACCGTTTGCTCTTTCAGATCAGATCATAACCTCTGTATCAGACAATAAACCAATGAGCAGAACTGACTTATCCTAATATTACATTCTATATATTTGCTTTAATGTGACCTTCAAGTGTTTATTCGCCGGATTTGTCAAAAAAAACGTTCTTGTCCGATGATTTTATCACATGACGTATCATCTCACATGTTTATCAATCTAAAACTACATTACGACCATTTTTTGGCCTCTACAAGACACTGACACAAACTCCCTGCTCCTGTGTTGAGGTCAAACTGACTCACAACCCATTTTTTTGAAATATAAAATATAATATACCTTTGCCCGTTCAGTCATCTGTTACCGAGTTGCAGCTGCTGACTCACCCACCACCAGAGCTGCCAACCAACCAGGTCAGCAATTAGATATGACCACGGTTATTAAATAATTTATTTACTTAGTTTCCATCTTTATCAGATGCTGGATGTATTTTATGTTGCTCTTTGTTTCATTTCACAGTGAAACAAAGAGTTTATTATTCTATCGTCCTCTCGAGCTTCCTGCTGCTTTAAGGACGCCGTGTCTTCCACTGCACCACATCACTGCGGAGGCTTCCCGGTTTGACCTTGAAGATATTATTAGAAAAGTCTCAGGCTCAGGCGCTAAAACATTTGAGCCCGGTTTGACCTTGAGCGAATTTCTGTTCCAGGACGGGGGGGGGGGGGGGGGGGGGGGGCCTTTAAAAACCGCAGATCATCCGTCCACCCACTGAGATGTCACAGAATCTAACAACATCTCTGTTCTTTCTCCGTGAAGCTTCAGCAGCTCGTCATCAGCATTAATGCAGCAAGTGACGAGTCTGATTCACTCCTTGATTCTCACTTGGTCCACGACCCAACTCACAATATACTAATGGGGTTTGTGGGTAAAACAAAAAAAAGAAATACACTTGTTTTATGTCGCAGCAGTGACGACAGTTGACTATTGGTTGAATTCTACTGACTCTGATTCTGGTTAATTAAGCGTTAGTTGTTGTATTTCACTGACAAACACATGCGTCTTTATCTCTCCCATATTTCTATATCACACGCCATCGTCAAATAATCATTTTTTCAGTCGTAACTGTAGCAACATGTCGACGCCCCTCATTCATTTTGTTTCCGCCTGCCTCAAGCAGACAGACGTTGTAGTAACAGTGTTATATTATATTAATGATTTCTTTCTGTTTCTCATGATCCGGTGCAGCGCAGAGCAAAACACACTTTTTGCTTCTGCACCAGGCATTGGAAAAAAAAAACTGAAAAAATTGTGACGACAAGACGCCGAACTTCAAAGTAACAAGGTGAAAAAACGGAAGAGGAAAAATTAAAGCCTTTGTTTGACAAATGTTTCAACAGCTGCCAGCGACATTATCACCGTCGTCTCCACGAGAAACATCATGTGACGCTTCTTCTTCCCTCAGCCAGGAGGGATCCAGTCACTGAGCCTCCTCCCTCCCTCCGCCATCTTTCCCTCTTTAACCCCCCTCATCCTGCCCTCCCCTCCGTACCAGAACGTCGTGGCAGATTTCTTGGAGTTCAGACTCGATCTTCACGCGGTAATCACGGGCCATCTGCTGTTTCTTCTCGTTCCCCTCCGTCTTCTGCTCGATGCTGGAGATGACGCGCCAGGACGAGCGACGGGCCCCCACCTGGTGGTGACGACAAGAAGAGGACAACCATCAACCAGGAACCGGACGTTGAGACACGACATGTTGTAGAAATCATAAGGACAAACACAAGTGAAATAATACATGAGTTTAAAAGAGCAGTGAGCAAGTGTTTCACCTGCCAACAGACATGTTGACTTATCACACCCGTTGACTCTTTAACGATTATTTTTATTCCGGTGTCCTTTGATTATTTACAAAAATCTTATGTATTATCTCAAAATGAGAACTAAAATGAAAAGAACCTGCCTTGAGGTAACGTCACATAAAATAAACTTGCTCAGGATCTGTGGAGGACGAGACGCTGTTGACCGACTGAGGATTCACCAGGGACACAAGACAAAATACTTATTGTACATTTTTATGAAAATAGCTGATGTTTGGCTGCCGACGGCTCGTCCACTTCACCAGGTCAAAACGCATCTTGTGAATACTTTCCTTTGCAACTTTGGATCATTTTACGACTCATTTTAATAAAATTACTATTTGTTTAATGTGATTTTTCATCTATTTATTCTCAAAGTTGCGTAAACTTCTCTTATTTCCTGACTGTATGGAACACGTTCGAATTTGTAACTGCATATTTGTCTGTGAAGCACTTTGTCTACATGTTTCTGAAAAGTGCTTCATAGAGAAAGTTTATTAATTTATTAGAAGGCCGAGGCTTTTACAGACACGATGGCCTACGACAGAATATTGAAAACAGAATCGAGTGATGTTCTGACAGACGATGTGACGTCAGTGAAGTCGTCCGATTACGTATTTGTGCCGATCTGATCGTTTCTTTCCCGCTGGTCACTAGTCACCAGTGCCTGCGGAGATCTTGTGCTGCTGAAGAATGAAATCCAGAACATTTCATAATTTCTTGCTCAGATTTGCTGGAGGGATTTCTGAGATGTTCGACCTGTCGCTAAGTCAGATGGTTCTGTTGTCGATTCCATCTTCAAAAGTATCCGCAAACCAGACTGATGGTTCTGATTGAGACATCTGGAAGAAGGTTCCACGTCACGAGACAAGTGTGGCTCATGATTCTTGTCAAGTCTGACTCACCGACGGCTCGTATGAAAACATGCAACATAAAAAGCACTGGACTGGATCCGCAGATCTGGAAACACCTGAGGCTGGAGTTACATAACCTGAGCAGTGAAATCACCAGGGAACACTGGAAATATTTTTAAAATATCAAACAGCAGTGGAGCAGATTGTTTTGTACGATGAATTATAAATCTGTGCATATTCCATATTATCCCTAACAGCCACGACAGGAGGAGATATGAGGTCCGCTCCAGCGCGGCAGCCGGCACATTAGGAGTCGTTTCCCCAGAGACCAGAGCTGTAGAATGTTTCCAAGAGAAAGATCTGGAGTCTGAGAGAGAACAGAGACGTTTCCCAGCAGTCAAACGCCGTTAGATCTTCATCTCCAAACGCACCACAGGCGTCTCGCTGAGCAACAATGCTCAGTGGCACAATGTTTGTTTGGTGATGATATGTGATGAAGTTGAAATCACAATGTAAGTTTCATTACGTAAACGTGCCGTGTGCAGTGAAAAACGACTTGAACGACTTGACGGCTGGACTCATTTGTCTTTTGGACCACGAGGATTCAGAGGTTCGATTCCCGTTCATGCCAAACGCAACGAGAATTATTAGAGCAGATTACATTACAGTTAATCGATTAGTAATTGACTTAAATTAATCGCCAACTATTTTAATAGTAGTTTTTATTAAAAAATTGTCAAAATTCTCTGCTTTCAGCTTCTTAAATATGAATATTTTCTGGTTTCTTTGCTCCTCTGTGACAGTAAACTCAATATCTTTGGTGTGTGGACAACAAATTAATCGATAATAAAAAAATAGTCGTTAGTTGCAGCTCTAGACTCTTCCCACCAGTAAATATTGTGCTGCATCAGAACATCCAACAGCGTGAATCACATTTCCTTTTCACAATCAGGGTTTGTGGTGAACTTGGAAGTATTTTATGTAGATGTTAATTTCACGTTAACATAAACTTTAACAATTACCCGTTACTTTCATGAGAGTGGACTTGTGTTTTAATCTTTAGCCTAATACCCCAAAAAAATGATTTATTTTCTTATTTGAAAATCCTGATCTTGTGGTGTTGCATTGTGGGAGTCTGAGCCATTAACGAACGAAGCCTTACGACGTTCTTGTAGGCGACGGAGAGCAGGTTGCGCTCCTCGTTGCTCAGCTCCAGGCCCTGCTCCGTCACGGCCTTCATGGCAGCCGCCATGTCGTCGTAGCGCTCGGCCTGCTCTGCCAGCTTGGCTTTCTGCACCAGGTCGTTCTTATCCATCTTTTAAGGCTGCGGGCAGAAGGAAACAGGAGGACAAGAGACGTTAGCATTCGGACTTTACATCTACCAGCGGGCAGGATTAAAAAATAAATGAAAAGAGTTAGACTTGGGGAAAAAGAAGAGAGAGGCAACGACAACCAGTAGGAATCCATATGTGAGATCAAGCATGCTGAAGGAGGAAGACAGATTCTCCAAGTGTCTGAAACAAACTGCGATCTGTTCCCTAAAAACCTAATTATTAGACTTAAATATAATGAACTAGCAAAGACACGACAGATCTTCATAGAGACATCATTTAAATCGTGCGGATTCCAGTGAAATGGCTGCTCCCAGTGACTCCGCCCCCCCGGGGCGCTGCTCTCCAGATGAATCTGTAGGTCTAACTAGGCCACAGACTCGTCGCCTCCACATATACACATCGTTACAGAAAGATCCTCCGGTGTTAAGCGTCTACATATTTTAACATGCATATTCATTTTGAATAACATGGTAGCTATCTTATTTCTCAGTTTAACTACTACAAATCCGCACACCGACAGGTTTGATAAAGTGACCACGACCCTTCCACCAGAGGGGAAACTCAAAAACATCACCCGGTTGTGTTCCCAGTAAACGTGAATCTTACCTGACCTCTGACCTCCCCGTGGGGGCAGAGGGGGGGGGTTCCCTACAGTGGGCAAAAGAGGCGTGAGCTCGGAAAATCATAATATGAATAATAATAAACAATACAAGTGTCATCGCGTCACAGTTCAGCTCTGTAGCTTAGGGGAGATTTTAGATTTAAGATTTCACTCTGAACTCATTTCCAGTCTGGTAACAGTTATGTTACGTTATGAAACGAGCTAATACAATAAGCATTACCTGATCGATTTTAAAAAAATGAAAGAAATCAATAATGAAACCAAGCCATAAAAAAAAAAATCTAATTTAATAGTTATTGTCCAAAGAATAAATAGCCTGTGGTGATTACTCAAAAATAATCAATTACAAAAGGAGGTGGAGCCTCTGGTACCCTTCTGATTTACAGAAAGATTGTACAAAAGGATTTCAAATCAGGAAACTTCTATTTTTCAGTTATTCCTGAGAGTATTTGTCTTTTTGTCCGTCTGTTCTCTGGAACATAAATCTCCTAAATCAGAATTCTGTTTTCTTTCACTCATGTTAACGTCTCTATTCTCACAACGCAGCATCGCCACAGTGTGACATGGCTGCAAAGAACGCTTTTCTTTTACTATTCATTTATCTGGGAAATATTAGTTAATAATTAATAGTTTAAGTAGTTTTTATGATTTCTTTTTCAAAATTCTTTGATTTCAGCTTGTTAACTGTGAATATCTTCTGTTGTCTCTGCTCCTCTGTGTAGAGCTGCAACTAACCACTATTTTCATTATCGATTAATCTGTCGATTATTTTCTGGATTAATCGATTAGTTGTTTGGTTTCCCAAACCTCAAGATGATGTTTTGTTCACACACCTAAAATATTCAGTTCACTGTCACAGAGGAGCAAAGAAACCAGAAAATATTCATATTTAAGAAGCTGAATTCAGAGAATATGACTTTATGAACCGATTAATCGATTATCAAAATAGTTGGCAATTTATTTAGTAGTCGATTACTGATTGATTAACTGTTGCAGCTCTACCTCTGTGACCGTGAACTGAATATCGTTGGTGTGGATAAAACAAAACTTCATCTCGGTGAAAAATGTTGATTTGTGTTTCCCAAACACCATATTATGGATCAAACAACTAATGATAATGAAAATAATGGTTAGTTGCAGCCCTACGTCAAGTTGCTGACAACAGTTGTGTTCAGTGTCTCTAGAGTTCCTGTATTTCACTCGTCCTCCATCACCACTTCACACGTTTTAGGAACAAGGCTGATTTATAGCAACGGAATATTTATGACTGATCTCAGTTCACTTCACAGGAGATTTGAGGCCTTGGAGAATTCTCTATTCAATAACCTGGTGCATGTATTATGTAAAATGTCTCATTTGTCGGGGGGGAGCTTGTGGTTGCCAACGATACGTTTACAGTGATTTTTTTTTTTTTATCATCCACTCATTTGTCATCACTTAATTCTACGAGCAAGCAATATTTATTTTATATGTCAATTTTACAACCAACTGGCTTTTTTTACTGTTAAAAAAATCGAAATATGAAATATTTTGCAGTTGACTGACGAGTATATATTTGGTGTTTCCTTCCTAACGTGTGCCCATAAGAAAAAGATATGCTATAGAACAATATTACTGGCACTATTAATAAGTGTCACCTTATATTGATCCACGTTCTCTCAATGTGAGGTAACTACTTCAATGATAACTATTTAACATGAGACTGCAGATAACAAAGTTTGATTCTACTGTACTTCCTGTGGTCGGCCTTTCCGCTGGGAGCGCTGCCACGACACAATGCCAGTGCTGATTCCAGCGCTCAATCCTAAAAATCAATTTATCTAACTGATAACGAGTGCAGTTCCATTAATTTCCTAAAAACCAAATAGTGAATCCATTAGTGTCTGGGAACATTATACATTCAGAAATCCATTTTCTCCATCAGAACACTCACTGAGATTCCTGTGAAATGTGACAGTTAGGCGTTGGCAACACCACATGGTCACACACACACACACATATCTGGTTATCAATCAAATCAATAAAGACACTACATTTTCTATTGAAGCACCAAAACAGTTTTAATGATGATTATGTGAAAGGTGGCATTTAAATTATGGATTCTACCACTTTAACATAAACACCTAGAATACGACTTTGAATGTCTAAAGTCTTCGTGTAATTTCGTAGTAGTCGATTAAACGACTGGCAGATAATTCAACAACTTTTTAAATAATTTAAGTCACTAGAAGGCAAAATGCAAAAAAATACAATTTGCCAACTTCCCATTTCTAATTATTTATTTTAAGATTTTAAGTTTACTACTTTCATTATACACTTTGTAATCGTGTTTTATAAGGGGACATATACAATAAGCATTACTACCACTAGTATTAATAAGTTCATCATGATAATTCATCTTATGTGAAAATATGCTAAATATCTTATCTTGCCTGGGTTGGGCAAAACAAGACATTTTAATATATTAATTTGTGGGAAATTGCGGGCGTTTATCACCATTTTGAGAAATTTTCTAGAATAAACTATAAAAAAAATTGATCAGGAAACCTTAATTTGGAGCCATAAGTTTCTCACAGCAGAACCTGTCAATCACAGAAACTGTTCAGAGGTGATTCACCCACTGATGCCAAAGTCCACCTGCTGAGTTTCTACTGTAGCAGACGACTGCAACCAACAAAACAAGTATTAACACCACATAGATAAAATACATTAACCTGTTAAAACAATTGACTACCTGCATGTCCAGTAATATGGTTATAGAGATATTAGTTTCTTTCAAGGATACATAAGAGCTGCTGCTCGTTTAAATTAACACACAATTTTGTATTGTTTCGATTCTATTTCTCGGGCAAATTTATAATTATTTTAATGTACAGGCTTTTAAATATTACATAACTGTTGGTGGTTTCAGATTCATATCGGAGCCCGACTGATAATATCTGTAGGCCGATAACATCGGTCGCCATGAGCCTTTCACAAACATCGGCATCAGTGCTCATGTTTACCGATATGAAATATTTAGTTGTACACAATAAACAATGCATTTTACGAAAAATATTTTTTCGTAAAATAAATATCTATTTTCTAAATTCAAGTTCTATATATTTGGTTGTATTTGTGTTTTCTTTTTATTTATAGTCAATTATGATAGTTTATGGTTAACACCAAAATCTCTTTGTCATAAAAGATCTGATAATGACGTGTTACGAATCATTGACAGATTCATATAAATATCGTCCGATGTATCCGTGTTGAAGTCTCCAATATCGACACCAGCCTCCGAAGATCGATATCGGTCGAGCTCTGGTTCACAAATCGCATTCTCAAGTCAAGAGATGGATCATTCTTTCCCCCTCTCGTGTTTTTCGGTACAATAATCTGGACTAGACGGAACGAATCGACTGTAAACCCCAAAGTGACCGTGGACGTCGCACGTGCTCGTCACACGGCGCGTGTCGCCCGTCGGACCGGGGCGAGCCGCGCGTCCCGTTAGCATCCCCGCGTTAGCATGTTAGCACCGAGGGACGCGGCCATCGCGGCGGCTCCGCGCTCCGGTAGCGAGGCTCCGACCGGCCCGGGAGCGGGGCCTCCTCCGACACGACACACGGAACATTGGGCAGCGCCGTTGTCGTGTCGCCATCGAACTGCTCTGCGCACCGAACTATACACAAATATGAATAAGTACGAACGACCCGCCAGCACCGTGCTCCGTCCACGGCGGCGCACCGAGAGGCGGTGAACGGCTTATAAAACAAGCCCTTACGCAGACAGTTTTTTGCCGCTAACGCTTAGCAACAGCACCCCCCCCCTCCTCCTCCTCCTCCTCCCACCCCCTCCTCCCCCGCCCCGCAGGCCCCGAGGATCTGCGGGCTCGCACCGCTCCGTCCGTCCGGCGGCCTGCTAGCAGCTACGCCCTCCTTGTCGCATTCCCCTGCAGAATTTTAAAATGGAGTTCGATCACCACCTCCTCCTCCTCCTCCTCCTCCTCCGCCGCTTCAGCTTAGCTTAGCTTAGCATAGCATGCTAAATCAACGTCAAAGCACGGTCGTTGGTTCTGACCGACCGTTAGCCCGTTAGCGCGCTAACGGGCTAACGGGCTAACGGGCTCTGACCCAGTTCAGTGTGAACGGCGACGCGAGGGGGAAAAGGCCCTCGGTGGTAAAACACTGCACCTGTCCCGACCCCCCCTCCTCCCCCCCCGCGGCCCGCTGACCGCTCGGGGAGACCGATTTTAAAAACCGTATTTTCAGTGCGGGGGGGGCGGGGGGGGGGGGGGGGGGGTGTTAGCCTCCACTACGCCATGACGGAGCTCCGCCGGAGACATCGACAACTGCGCCGTTGCGGCGAACATGGACGGGGCCCGGGCGCGTCGCTCCGTCCCGTTATGGCCCGAGGCGCCGCGCTGCCTCTCTCCCGTTATCCGCCGTCTCGCAGCTCACAGAAGCGCGGCGGCGCTCACGACGGCCCGGGCCACGGCCGCCGGGGTGAAGCTGTCAAAATGGCCAAACCTGGGTACTGCCTCTCCCTCCCTCAGCCCGCACGGGCACCGGGCACCGCGCATGGGACGGAGCCGCAGCAGCCGCGGCCTTTCGGAACATCCGCTATCTGCGAGCACATTCGACGGCGCAAAAAAAAAAAAAGCCCGCACGCAGAGCGCGTCGCGTCAGCTGGATGTTGTGGCTCGTTTCTGGCTCTTCGGGCCACAAGGCTCGGCCTCGATCCTCGCACCAAGCCCCAAACCACAATGGGCACCGATCCGCCGCAGACGCAGGCGGGAGCTGGGCCGCCGCTCCGGCCGGGGGGGGGCGGGGGGGTAAACCCTTCGCCGCCACCCGGAGGATCGGACGTTAATCGAGTGAAGTGCGGGTGAACTCACATTTGGAGCGAACGTGGATCCCGATCGTGTTCTCTGAAAAGACGGGGAGTTCGTGAAGCCTCCGCTCGCTGCTCAGGGTGTTCTGGGCAGTGCCACTTCCGCCTGCTCTGACACTTCCGCTTCCTCTAAACCCCACCCCTCCCCCCGTCAGTATCCATGGCGACCGCGCCAGGGGGTTTCCTAAGCATCTTTCGAGGGGCTTTGACGTCAGGCGGACCATGGCAACCGCTACCGGGATGACGTGCGCCCGGTCTCCGTGGCAACTGTCTCCATGAAGCCGGAGCCGCCGCCGTCGTATCTGAGTTCACCATCGTGTCAGCTGACTGCAGCTCTGATTGTCATACTTCATAAGGAGCCAGGTCGGATTGTATCATCACATCAAGATACTATGAAACACACCGTTCACCAGCAAACAATATTCTAACTTAACAACAACAACAACAGTCATGAGAAGAAGGGTTGAGTCTGAAATCTCTTCTCTCTAGTTCCTTCCAACATGGAGGTCATGTTCTCATCCGTGTGTCTACGAGACTTCTAGGAAAAAAACATTTCCTACCAAACTTCTCGTGGCCTGGGAAGAAACTGGATCCAGAGTTTTTGTTTTCACTCGCTCAGGACTGTTTGGCCTTGACGGAGGTTTGCACTGTACCGAGACTGAGAGAGATATTCGACTTCCCTCTGCGACAGGGGACGAATGGAACTACAGCAGCCTGAGGGGCCACGTCCGTCCAGAGCCATGCCGCCCAATTTGGGGCCCGCGGGCCACGTTTGTTTTCGCATTTGACAAGCTCCTGCTTCTTTTGAAAGTGCTGTAATTTCCTAAACCCAATGACTTACGAAACGTACATTTTGTGCAGCTGAAAAGTACATCATCAAAATTTCCACTCTTCATCACAAAGGTGGATAATACGACTATAATAATTAGTTTTTCATCTAACTCAGCGACCTGTCAACGTTATACTTTCAGTTTATTTATTTATTACATTTGGTCTCACTTATTTGCAGCTCATCAACATTTTCTTTCTCATCATAATTGACAATTACAGTGTTAATGTATGTATCCATAATGCTTTGTATTGTTGTGGGGAAAAAAGTACTGCTCGGGGCTCCGTGGCATTTTTCAGTGCATCGTTGTTCAGAATTTAACTCTCAGAACATTAAATGGTTTAAATCATACTGCAGGTGGTGATTGTGGATAT
The DNA here is from genome assembly GCF_022379125.1 of Scophthalmus maximus. NCBI lineage: Eukaryota > Metazoa > Chordata > Actinopteri > Pleuronectiformes > Scophthalmidae > Scophthalmus > Scophthalmus maximus. The sequence goes on from NC_061520.1 coordinate 1,203,806, forward strand.
GGCCTAACGCTGACATATGTGGAATATACTGTAAATGTCTGCATACACGTTGATGGACAACTCATCTGATGTTTGTTGACATTTCACTTCGAGGCCAAACTGTCAACCTGCTGATGTTGCCAGAAAAAATCAAAATCAAAACCAAGGGGCGACCAGAGTTAATAGGATTCATCGTCTGGGAAATTTTGAATGTCTGCACCAAGTGTTTGACCTGCAGGCAGTGTGAGATGCAAAGTCAGGGGATGAACAAAGTCAGGAGTATTTAAAAATACCCTGAACTGAATTCAGTGGCAGTCCGTCCAATCGTCCACAATCAGTGAGTCTTAACCAATGACGTTTGAGGTCGACTCCACTGACCACTGACACACAGCGAGACAGACGAACTACCAGGAAATACAAAACAACCACTAATCAATCAATAAATCAATAAATCCACCGATACTGCATTCAAACCAAACCACTGCAGATTCCATCAAAGAACAAAAGAAGGATGCGTATGAGAAGGAGCCGGCAGCAGCATAGTGCTCATATAATCCTACCACAACTTTACAATATCAACAGATATATGTTTATATATATACTGTATATACTGCATGTATGTATACTGCATACAAAAAAGCAGGTCATATAACAACATACAACAATAAAAATGATCCTATCTTAACCCTTCTGTCTGTCCATCCATTAAATCCTGTCAGTGTCCTATTAAATATTATACACTTAACAAAAACAACATCAACAATAACCATCAAAAGAGATAAATGCATAAGAGATAAATGCAATAACTGAAAAACACCATTTACTCTTTTGCTGCATTATTGTTGTCTGTACTACGCATGTTGTTTTGGTTATGATGATGTGTTTCTTAAAACCAAACGGTGAAGCCAAAGGCAAATTTCCACATTTATGGACAATAGAAGATGATGATGATTATGATTATGATGATAATGATGATGATAATTATTTTTATTAGTAATTTTTCTATTGTATGAGAGTAGGATTTTGTTGCGCTGAGTTTTGATCACTACACGGCAAACATATGCAGAGAATGTAAAACTCACTCATCGTATTATTATTTTCGGTTTCTTATAATCAGACTATGTTTTCATGTTACTTCATTTTAACCTCCTCAATAACTGAATAATAAATTCAAAGTATAAAGTTAAAAATAAATGAGTTTTCTGTTTCGTATTTTTACTCATGACTTGTGAACACTGATTAACAACATCACCTGGATGTTCAGTAGCAGGTAACCTTAGTAACCATGATTCTGATATAGAATCTTTATCTGATATAGATAAGTTCTCATATTTACTGTAAGTGTTGAAGCTGAACTGTGCAGTTCACCTCATTGGCCACTAGGTGACAGTAAAGACTGTGGTTTAATGTGGTTCAGTCCAAAACTCCAGTGAACTGACTGCAAATAAAATGTTATAATTTATTCATTTGTATTTAAGTCTGTAACTATTATAAATACACATACATAAGATGATATATTATTATGATTATCATTGAAATAATATAATATTATTATTGTTCATTACTATATTGTTCATATACTGCCACAAAAAGTACACACACATGAATATATATTATTAGTTGTATTGATGTGTTATTTTTGAATAATGATTATGATTATCATTACAAATATATTAACATTGTTGGTTTTTACATGAAAATGAATCATGTCTTGTTATTTCTATAATATTTCTATAGTGATATAAAGTTATATAATACTTAAACAATACTTTCAACAATTCATTTTCAGAACATGTTAATAACAATAAATAATTACTATGAAAGACAATGAGATGAATCATTTAAATGAAATAAAATAACTGGAGCTGGAACGTTGTCCGGACCTGCAATTAAAGTCTGTTCCGTTTATTAACAGACGACAAAGTCAGAAAAAAGCTGAACTTGCTGCTTTTAGTTTGTAATGTTATATTTAACAATATATAACTTATTCTGTATTTGTTTTGATCTCTGTTGTATTACAGTAGTCAAAACATAATGGTGCTACAGGCGCTGATGCTCACAAGCCTCTGTCAATACAATTAGACTAAAAACTTTATGGGCTGTTGATATTTGACCACGACAGTGCAGATGCTGAACACAAGTTTCTGGTTGACATTTCTCCAGCAGCGTCGCCAGTTTGCTGTGACCTAGAAGTGATTTAAATTTAGATCCTCCTCATCATCATCAGCATCATCATCATCCTCCACAGGAAGAGTTTCATCTCAAGATGTTCCATTTGGAGTCTGAACGAATCCCTTCCTGCTCTTAGAGCTGTTGACATTTTGAGAAGGTTCAGGGTGAGTCATGACTTCAACCGAGGGTCAGACTTTCATTTGAGCCCCAGAGGAGACCTGATCTGGGGGAGGGAGAGGGAACAGGTGAGCTGACGTACTCTCTGTGTGGGAATGAGCTGCGACTCCGTGGTTTTGGCCTCGTGGTTAACGCGTCGGTCTCACATACCGGAGGTCGCGCCGTCGCAGGATCACAACAACTACAACAAAGGGAGAAACAAGCTTTCTCCAAAATCACTTACTGCCCCTTTAATATCGTCCTTATTCCACATCCATATATGTGATTTCATTTATTTAATGTAATCAACAACCAACAATAACTCATTTCTATTCATGCAACACTCAGTTTTCTCTGCAGTCATATGGTGAAAGTCCTCTCATCAGAACGTGGTTGAACCAACACGTGTCTGTGTGTTGAAGTGGCGACACGTGATCCCTCCGTGGATTGATGGAGAGTCCGGCCTCGCGCAGTCCTCAATCAATGTGACGGAGTTTTAATCAACATGTTATGAAGCCCTATAACTCACGTCCGGAGCCGCGGGGCTGCGAGCAGAAGAGCGATGCTCCGAAAATCAATGAAGTTTCCGGCGACGCAAACGTTTGGGTTCGAGGGAAGCAGACGAAAGAGAGACGCAAGACTGGTGAAAGTAAAGTACAATATAATCTAAATGCAAATATAATCATCAACAAGTATGAAATATGAACCGTGATCACAGGATGTTGTCGTCGCTGAACTCTCTCTTCTTCACAGCTGGAACGTCCAACAGAGGTTTGTGTGCATGTTCTGAATGTGTTAGCATGTTGGTTATCAGTCCTTGTCTCATTATGCTGCTGCAGATTGGATCCTGCACACGCACACGCACACGCACACACACACACACACACGCACACACACACACACGGCGGGAAACTCCCAGGAGAACGCAGGTTCAATTCCTCACGTCCGCCCGCCTCTCGCCCGCACGTCCGTCACCGTGAGGGAGCGTCGGCTTCACCGTGTGTGTGTTGGTTTGATAATGTTTGTACAGTTTGGGACAGTGTACACACATTGTGTGTGTCCGTACGGTACAGGTTAGATAATAATGGCGGAGGATATATTGGTCGTTCCAGATATATTTCATTTTTTGGAATTGGGTTTGATGTACTGGAAGACGTAACACCGGCCCAAAATGTCCTCGCTCGGCTAATGTGGACTCTTGGAAGGGTCTTCACGAAGATAGTTGAACAAGTCTACACACACACACATTTTTCCGACTCGTCCATCTGCTCCTCCTCTCCAGGAGTTAGTTGGCTTGTGCGTGTGTTTTCTGCTGAGTCATCGGGAGCGTTTTCCTGTCATCGCTCTCAGCAGATTTCCCAGAAGGCCACGCTGACATTCGTCCCGAGATGAAGGAGCCGTCGTCCCGTGAGACGTGGCCCGTCTCCAGGGACGACGCGGCGGCTGTTTCCTCTGGTTCTGTCTTTCTTCTCCGCTCACACTCCAACACTGATAACACGCAGGGTCAAACGTCAGGACCACCAATCCATCTTCCTCAAATCGTCCAGTCGGACCAACAGCGCAGAACCAGAGAGAGATTTCATTTCAAAGACACAACACACACACACACACACACACACACACACACACACACACACACACACACACACTGTAAATCACACAGCGAGAAGCAGTTCATGTTTTGGTATTTTTTTATCAATATATCAACCAAACTGCTGTCGATCAATTTCCTCCCACAGCTTCCGAGCTAAATTGATTTTGCAGCAGTCGTATGTTTGTAATATGCTTTTGATCAGTGGGTCCATTTTTAGTCCATACATCAGATATTTGGGATCATATCCACAAAACCACGTCTGTGTTCAAAACGTCTTCCTGCACACGCACGCTCTCACGTAAGTGTCCACAAGGTGATGATATTTGATGTTTCTCTCATCAGGTTTGATCACGTGCAGACGGAACTTGGATGAGATTCGTGGTTCGCGATAAACTACGCACATCAACGTCGTCGATGCATTAATAAAAAGAAAAAACGTTAAAAGATGGTGGGATTAAAGAAACAACGAGGACTCAACCAACAGCGATGTCCAGTCAAGTCCTGTGTTTCGTCAATCCATCCTCATAACTTTGGACTTTGTCGCTCCCATTCCTCCCGTGATAATCGCCATGGTGACCAGAGGTCGTCGAACAATAAAATGTAACTATGGCTCGTAAAAAAACCGCCGACCTACGGACTCTACACCTTTCAGATACCGGCGAAGAAAAACTGTCACGTTGATTATATAAATAGAAACGTCGCGTATGAACCTGCATTTATAATCGACGTTTACAGCTTTTTCCTCCTTTTCTTTTTCGGGCTCACGGGCAGAGAAGAAGTTTCGCTGAAGGGCCGATCAATGTGTGTCATTATATCCGTGTTATTTGGAGAAGAAACGTGTTCCCACACACACACACACACACTCCGCCACCACAACCCCCCTGCCCCCTGCGGGTCCTTTAATATCCCGTCCTGTTCCTGTACGCAGCCAATCCCAAAATAAACAGGAACCTGCTGCGCGTTTGACGCAGCCGCCAGAAATAAAAAAGGTTCAGTGTCAGAAAATCTGCAAGAAAAATTCTAATGTGTTTGCTGGTAACATGAGTGTAATTTTTCAAGTTATTGTGATGCAAACACATAAAAACTGAACATGTCGGGAGCTGCGACGTGGAGTAGGAACTGTCCACGCGTCCGTTTACCTTCAGTCGTCAAAGAAACAGCGAGCATCCAAAAGACAAGAGGAACGGCTCTAATCCCCCGTCGTCCATATTCTATAAATAACTCTTCTGCTCCTGTTAATCTGAGGAAGCGAGCGGGAGCCGGTCTGCTCCTCCTGCATCGGTTCATTATTCACTGTGGAGGATTCATGCAGAAATTGTATATAACATGGCTAATACTGATTTTCATCAATTAGTCCTTCCTATGTGCTGTACATCGGAGCAGGTCGCTCCACCGTATGGCCTGTTTCTACAGCATCCCACAAAGTGTCTCTGGAGAAGTCGTCTTTTGCCTTTTTCTGTTACCTGTTGGGGAGGGGAGGGTGTTCACAACTATAGATGCTTCATCCATACGAATACGTATTTGTTTTCAAAACTAAAGTGAGCTCCAACCAGACTCCGTAGCTGGCTCCTGATTCAGGGACCGCCTCCTTCACGCCAGTGGCCTGGGACCCAGATGAAAGGTGGGAGCTCGATCTCCTCCGTTGGTAAGTGATTTCACTCCGGCAGAAAAGTTGCCGGTCCAATCACAACCGATTATCTCATAGTGGGCGGGTTCATACCACGACGCCGCCGGAAGCGACTTTTGTAAACAACCAAGATGGCTGCCGCTGATGAACGAGCATTTGACGAAAAGTACCTGATATTTTTGACATTTGACTCCCACTTCAACACTGGTTCACAGACATTGTGGAATCATCATCACAGACATCACAGACATCACAGACATCTGCTCTCTTGAGGACATTTGTGGCCGAAGGAGGCAGTGAACCTACGTACAAACACTGATAATCATAAGTTATTCTCTCTATGGAGCCGGCTGAATTCTGTGGACAATGAAGCAAATAGTGTCGTTTTCCACTCTGGTGATAAAATCCATCACATAACACAGTGAGAGGTCGGCACCTGGTTTGTACCGAGGGAGGAAAAAACTTTAACAAACCCGACACAACAACTGACAGGATGGATGAGGATGCAAAATAATTCTAGTTCTTTATAAAGACAGGAATGTGGACAGAGGGAGACGAGGGCGAGAGGAGACAAAGAGGTGATAATGTGAGATTGTGAGTCAGAGCTCTAGTTTCTATATCAGCTGCTCTGTCTGAGGCCACGTCCCAATTTCTCTCCAAACTAGGTTGAAATGTCCCCGAAATGAATCGACTGCTGCTCCTCAGACGAAAGAGACGAGCACACGAGGTCTGACAGTCCGACACACACACACACACACACATACACACACACACACATACACACACACACACACACACACACACACACACACACACAGACTGCATGAATGATCCCGTCACTTCAGCTCTTTATTTTGTCTGAAATTAACCAGATGAGTGGTCGAAGGAATGATGAGGTGAAAGGATGAAGGGATGACGGGATGAGGGGATGAAGGGATGAAGTGTCGTGGGACAAAGGAGTGGTCGAAGGGAAGAAGGAATTAGGGGTTGAAGGGACGAATGGATGAGTGGTAGTATGGATGAAGGAATGAGGGGTCGTATGGATGAAGGGATGAGGGGTTGAATGGATGAAGGGATGAGGGGTAGTATGGATGAAGGGATGAGGGGTTGAATGGATGAAGGGATGAGGGGTCGAATGGATGAAGGGATGAGGGGTCGTATGGATGAAGGAATGAGGGGTCGTATGGATGAAGGGATGAGGGATTGAATGGATGAAGGGATGAGGGGTCGTATGGATGAAGGAATGAGGGGTCGTATGGATGAAGGGATGAGGGGTTGAATGGATGAAGGGATGAGGGGTCGTATGGATGAAGGAATGAGGGGTCGTATAGATGAAGGAATGAGGGGTCGTATGGATGAAGGGATGAGGGGTCATATGGATGAAGGGATGAGGGGTCGTATGGATGAAGGAATGAGGGGTTGAATGGATGAAGGAATGAGGGGTCGTATGGATGAAGGGATGAGGGGTTGAATGGATGAAGGGATGAGGGGTAGTATGGATGAAGGGATGAGGGGTTGAATGGATGAAGGGATGAGGGGTCGAATGGATGAAGGGATGAGGGGTCGTATGGATGAAGGGATGAGGGGTCGTATGGATGAAGGAATGAGGGGTCGTATGGATGAAGGGATGAGGGATTGAATGGATGAAGGGATGAGGGGTCGTATGGATGAAGGAATGAGGGGTCGTATGGATGAAGGGATGAGGGGTCGAATGGATGAAGGGATGAGGGGTCGAATGGATGAAGGGATGAGGGGTCGTATGGATGAAGGAATGAGGGGTCGTATGGATGAAGGGATGAGGGGTCGAATGGATGAAGGGATGAGGGGTCGTATGGATGAAGGAATGAGGGGTCGTATGGATGAAGGAATGAGGGGTCATATGGATGAAGGGATGAGGGGTCGTATGGATGAAGGAATGAGGGGTTGAATGGATGAAGGAATGAGGGGTCGTATGGACGAAGGGACTAGGGGTCATATGGATGAATGGATGAGGGGTCGTATGGATGAAGGAATGAGGGGTTGAATGGATGAGGGAATGAGGGGTCGTATGGACGAAGGGACTAGGGGTCGTATGGATGAATGGATGAGGGGTCGTATGGATGAAGGAATGAGGGGTTGAATGGATGAGGGGTCGTATGGATGAAGGAATGAGGGGTCGTATGGATGAATGGATGAGGGGTCGTATGGATGAAGGAATGAGGGGTCGTATGGATGAAGGGATGAGGGGTCGTATGGATGAATGGATGAGGGGTCGTATGGATGAAGGAATGAGGGGTTGAATGGATGAATGGATGAGGGGTCGTATGGATGAAGGAACAAGTCGCAGGGGAAGGAAACGGAATGGGTGGGCTGATGTTCTATTGAAGTGTGGTCCTTGTTCCTTGAACCTTGTTATGAAACTCCTTTAACTCGATCAATCAGAAGCAACGAGCAGGTGAAAACTAATCTCACACAGTCCGTGAAGCCAAACATGGTCTGATCTGAGCTGTAGGTGAAGAGATGGAGAGTGGAATTCACACCACGAGGTTTGATTTGGATTTGGATGAAATAACAGGCGATGATGCAGAGCAGAGGAGGACAACGGAAGGAATGTGTCCTGTAACATCTGCAGCGTTCCAACGCGTCTCACCGACAGAGGACGAGCTCGTTGTTCGAGCTATTTATGGAGCGCAGCCGGACCCACCTGCACTTTTTCATCCACCTGGCGGGAACTGATCTTCACCTGTGGGGAAGACGTTCGCGCTCGCACAGAAAGAGATATTCATGTTCACACAAGACGACGGCACACACTCTGAGGGGAGTGGCTGCAGAAATCATTGTACAGTCAAAGTAATGAGGTCAGTTTATTTATATGAAGTGGAAAAATATATTTCTCTGCTACTAAAAAGATTTTTGTGAATCCCCGTCCACACTGGCACGTGGACATCGTCGACGTCCCTGTCCCACTGCAGAGAGGACTGACGAGAGAGTGTGTGTGTGTGTGTGTGTGTGTGTGTGTGTGTGTGTGTGTGTGTGTGTAATAGTCGGGCAGCATCTGTGTCCTTGACAGGATGCTATGTTCCCTCTGCCCCTACAGGACCTGCTGTACAGTGCAAACACTCATTACACGAACAAGAGAACAGACACACACACGCACACACACACACACTCACACACGCACACACACACACACACACACACACACACACATACACACTCACTCACACACAGGACTGTCCTCTGTCGTTGGAGATCTGTGAGTTAATGACCGTTGTGTTGCTGTGTGTGTGTGTGTGTGTGTGAGTGTGTGTGTGTGTGTGTGTGTGAGTGTGTGTGTGTGTGTGTGTGTGTGTGTGTGTGAGTGTGTGTGTGTGTGTGTGTGTTTGACCTTTACATAATAACTGAATTAAAGGATTGTGTGTTTTGTGTTTGACCAACAGACTTTATACTGTTCACACTGCACCGCAAGTCTCTCATCTCTCATCTCACGCTGCGTTCACACCGGACGCGATGTGAGTTTTCGCGTTAAAACTAAAATATCAAGCCTCAGTTACATTTCTCTGTCATAGAGGTTTGATGACGACATCTTTATCAATCATTGTTCTCCCTTATATAGATATCGGCATCATATCGGTCGGGATCTATATATCGGACCTCGACTGTCAGATGAGCAGAGTCACGTCCTCACTTTGCTCACTGGGTTGAATTTGTAGCTGATTAAAGCTGTTGGTATTTAATATCTGCCAATAAAAAAAAAAACAGCAAACAAAAACTCTCCATCTGCGCCTGCGTCTCCTCCTCCTCCTCCCTCTGGACTGAAAACACACACACACACACACACACACACACACACACACACACACACACACACACACACACACGTACACACACACACACACACACAGACACACACACACACACACACACACATACAGACACACATGTACACACACACACACACACACACACACACACAGACACACACACACACACACACACAGACACACACACACACACACACACATACAGACACACATGTACACACACACACACACACACAGACACACACACACACACACACACATACAGACACACATGTACACACACACACACACACACACAGACACACACACACACACACACACACACATACAGACACACATGTACACACACACACACACACACACACAGACACAGACACACACACACAGACACACACACACACACACACACACACACGTACATCAGGGCCAGCGATGGCGTCTCTGTGATGTCATGCTGTATGTTCAGTGATGAGCTCCTGATGTCACAGGTGTCATGGGAAAAGATGAAAAAATTCCAGATTTGCTCCGACCTCTGTAGAAGTTTCTGAGTTTATATGTAAATTCACCGTTAAAGTCTTTGCGATTATACAAAGAGTCACAAACTATGCTTTTATTTCAATACCCACACATTGAGTTCTACATACAAGATACGACAAGATGAGATGATCCTGTATTCATCCCACAACGGGCAAAATTGGATGTTACAGCAGCAAAGTGGACAGCAGAATATGTGCAAAATATGATAAATATAAATACTACATACAGAGCAGTGACAATAATTGCAGATCTATGATGAGATGTTATCGAGTCATCGTCGAGGAGGAGAGAGTCCAGAGGAAACTGTTCATAAACGGCTGATGGCTGAAGGCAACTTCCTGTGAAAAATCATATTAAGTATTAATATATTTTCAACCTCTTCGCACGTCCCTGCTCCAAAAATGACACGGCCCAAATAAAAAGAGTGTATATCTCTGCAGCTACACGGTCCGTATGAATAATCTTGGTGTTTATATAATGTCACTGGGTCAGAGAGAACCAAGACGGAACACATCATGAATGAAAGATTTCATGTCCGCCTGAAAAAAGCTGATTTTCCAAGATGGAAATAATATTATTTTTTTTCATGTTTTTTCATCAGCTGCTTCTGTTTCAACACAATTTATCTTTTTGTCATTTTGTTCAGTTGTGTTCTGTTTTTTCTCCCTCCATACTCTCCATCCCTCACTTCCTCTCCCTTTATCTGCCCCCTAAACACACACACACACACACACCCAGTCACATGGCCACAAAATCATTATTACACACACACACACACACACACACACACATGAGTGACTGATAGAGCAGAATGTAGAATTGAACCTTTTCTCTCCTGGGACTTTCCCCAACATGTGATTGGGATTCAATCTGCAGCACAGAGAGTGTGTGTGTGTGTGTGTGTGTGTGTGTGTGTGTGTGTGTGTGTGTGTGTCCAATAAAAGCAACAACTACTTCTGGGTGTGTGTTTCAGGTCGGGCTGAGAGTCGAGGTGATAGGTGACTGGTTATGGTTATGAGGTTATGAGGTTATAGTCTATGTAGGGCGTGTTCCGCCCCTCACCGCTGTCACCATAGCAACGGTGCTGCAGTTGCTCACGGTTTGAAAAGAATCCTGAGAAAGGTCGGGACGCGGAGGACGGCGACCAGGATGTGTCACAGTGGATCAAGTCGTTTACATGAGAGTTATTTAGACCAGAGCATCCAGATGATTATCAGGAATGTTTCACGTGTTTTGGTGATAATTTAATGTTACAACAGTGGAAAAATTCTCCTTTGAATGTTGATCACCACCTTCCTCACACACACACACACACACACAGTCTGTGGTGGCTCAGTGCAGATCTCTACCTCTGGCTGTTCCGCCTTCTGTCTCTTACTGGATGGACCCCAGAGACACAGCGAGACTGACAGACTGACGTCAGTCTGCGTGTGTGTGTGTGTGTGTGTGTGTGTTATACACTCGGAGAGACAGCATACCAGAGAAGCACAAGATTCCCAGCCGATGTCTGGTCTGTGAAGTTTACCTCTCCATCTGCTGATCCCCTACAAACCGGCTGTAATCTATATATTTTATAATAACACAATTCCTCAGATGGTAAAGTGAAAAACCCAAATGGACCAGGAACCACACAGAGAACTGATGCCTGAACACACACACACACAGACACACACACACACACACACGCACACACACACACACACACACACACACACACACACACACACACAGCTGAAGTTAAACTGCAGCAAAGATGCCAAATGTTAATATTATAAAATTGAGTTATATTCCTTTTTTTTTTCAACCTGACTAAAAGCTAAAAGTGAAATTAATTTCTAAAAACTTCAGGTGAAAACTGTTGTGAATTGAAATACAAAGAACAACACCGTGACATGAAAAGTTGCAGCTGCAGAGCGAAAATAGAAAATCGATGGATTCAAGAGTGTTTGTGTGTGTGTGTGTGTGCGTGTGTGTGTGTGTGTGTGTGTGTGTGTGTGTGTGTGAGAGAGAGAATCAGACCTGCTCTGCTCTACTTATAAAAGTTTCAATGTTAATACCCAGCGATGCGGGATTATGATGGAATAACACACATTCAGTTGCATAATCTCTGTGGACTACGTGTGCGTTGTATTAATATCTCTCTTTAAATCTCTTCTTCCATCATTTTTTGTCTGACAATTTTTAATTCAAACGTCTTCACGTCCCCGTCCCCCCCTGTGGCCTTGTCATCTCACATCAGCTGATCCTGACATTGCTGCAGCAGCAGCTTGCGGTTGCCCTGGCAACGCCCCTGGTTTGGTTTGGGGCGGGCAGCCAGGTAATAAAGGCTGGACGTGACCTTTGGTGACCTTTCAGGATCAGGCTGTATATCCAGATCGAGGGATGTTACCTCCTGATGTAATAGTCCCGTGGTACAGGAAGTGAATAAAACCTCCTGCGGACCGAACACAGGTGTGACACCATCGGACCGGTGATATCGCAGGTAGCCGGAGAGGCCGCGGAGGAGCAACCACTTCATGAGCTGCAGGATTTTTACACACCAAAGTCTGTTTGTGTCTTAAAAGTCTCTGTGGAAACAGATTCTAGCAGCGAAGCGAGGTCCTATTGATCCACGTGTGCTCGACCGATCACGCGGTATAAGCCTCAGCTGTCAATCATGAAGTCACAACCTTGTATTTATATCATCAAATAACTGACGATAACTGGCTTACGACCTGTACTGCAGCCAGACACCAGGGGGCGATCACGATGATCTGGCTTCACTTTTGTGGAGCTCTCATGTCGTCCATCTTTTTTGTTTCAAAGTCTGTGGCTCTTGTGTTAAATATGATGTAAAATCAAATAGAGCTGCAACAGTTAATCAATTAATCGATTACTAATTGATTACTACATTAATCGCCAACTACTTTGATAATCGATAAATCACTTTAAGTAGTTTTTATGAAAAAAAACCCCATAATTCTCTGATTTCGTCTTCTTATTTATGAATATGTTCTTGTTTCTTTGCTCCTCTGTGACAGTGAACTGAATATCTTTGGTGTGTGGACAAAACATCATTTTGAGGTTTTGGAAACACGATCTGTGTTTTTCACCATTTTATGAACCAACCAACTAATCGATGATCAAAAGAGTTGTTAGGTGCAGCCCTAAAATGAAGCGTCTGAGAAAAATATTGTCACACAGTATTCTGAGAAATTAAATCCATTTTACCAATGGATTTTTTTTTATAATTTCAATTAAAATATAAATTATTATTAAAATTTAAAATCAAAACATGATTTCTTGAAGAAGAGGATCTACAGAGCAGATGTGTATGTGTATATAGCATGCATGTTAACCATGACATACATAAAACGCAGGGACACGGAGACAGGAAATCAATGTGACCAAGGTTCACAGACAGGAAATCAGATTCAAAGAGACGAAAGGACGACAACAGTCAGAGAAGCAAACCAGCGAGGAGACGGGTGAAGGCAGCGGACGGCGACGGCAGGAAGCAAGTGTGACAGAGGAGCAGACGGAGGCCGAGGCAGGTGGTGAAAGGTCAGTGCTCCTGTGATGAGGCGAGCTGCTTGTCAACACGATGGCGGTGCACGTCACTGACCGCGGTTCACTCAGCGGAGGAGACGACGGCGGCAGGTCGAACAGACGCGAGCCCGTCAGGAAAACAAAAGAAAAGAGGATGATGAATGTGCACGAGGCCGACGAGGTTGTTTATCACCACTTACAGGATTTATCTTGCTGCATTTTTTTTTTAACTCGGCCTGTTTCGTTTTTTTTCCCGCAGATTGGGAGAAAAGTGACGAGCAGCTGACGACGACAGTTGGAGGCGGGACATCGGAGCGAGACGCTGCAGTGGTGAAGCGCTGTTGTGTGTAACAGCTTCGACCAAAGCAGAAAGAAAATGAACAACACGCCGACGAAGCAGAGTAAGAGTTTTATATTCAGTCCGTGACTTCAACAACTTCTGTACTGTCAAGTTTAAAGTCGCTCCACTCGACTACAGCGACTTGTATCTGGTGTTTTCACTTTCCTCTCCTGGAGGAGGAGATTTCTTGTTGCACTTCTCTGCAATTTGAAATTCAAATGAATTCTGTTCAGATAGATTTGGTTCGTCAAAAATACAGAAAACCAATAGCTGTCGAATATGAAAATGTGTGGCAAAGAAAAACGGAATCTTCCAGAGCAGCAGAGGCAGCGAATCATGAGAGGACGACAGGTGTGTCAGCAGACAGTTAGCATTAGCATTAGCATCACGAGAGGACGACAAGTGTGTCAGCAGGTGGTTAGCGTTAGCATTAGCATCATGAGAGGACGACAGGTGTGTCAGCAGGTAGTTAGCGTTAGCATTAGCATCATGAGAGGACGACAGGTGTGTCAGCAGGCAGTTAGCGTTAGCATTAGCATCATGAGAGGACGACAGGTGTGTCAGCAGGCAGTTAGCGTTAGCATTAGCATCATGAGGGGAAGAGCATTAGCATTAGCATTAGCATTAGCATTAGCAGTTAGCATCCCTGCCCACTGAATATGAGCAGAATATGTCACCTTTAACTTTTGCATATTGGCAGGAAGTGGAAACACAACATCTATCTAAGAAAAAACAATCAAAGTTTTTCCCATTGATTTTCATCCTTTATAAGTTTCCTGATTCTATTACTATTCATTGCCATTTAATCTCTTGTTGCAAATCCTGACATAAGTTTTATAAAAAAATTAAAATAAAACTGCTTTATAGGACAAACGGTGGAGAAAAAAAACTGATGTGGTGGAAACTGGACTGAGGCGGCAGATGGTTTCTATTTAAATTAAACACAGCGACCACAGGAAATCACAGTGACATCACTTCCTGCAGCTGCATTGGTATAAATCATGTGAAGCACGTGTTTGAATTAGTTTTGAATGAAACAGCTCTATAAACAATATATATATATATATATATATATATATATATATATATATATATATATATATATACTGTATATATTACTAATCTGTCCTATTGGGTGTTAAAGACAACTGCGGTCATGGTTAATTATTATATATATATATATTATAGAAATAATAATAATTTCAATCTACTCTTTGTTTCCTGAGATGCAGTTGAGTCTATGAGGCAGGGGTTGTTGTTTTTTTTGGTAGAAGGACATGAAGGTCACGTCTCGTCTTTCTTCTTGACAAAATTGAACAATAATCTGTTGTCAAATATGCTTTGAGAGACACCAGGAAGTGGATAGAGAGAGAGAGAGAGAAATTGAAAACTCGTCCTGCTCTGCTCTGCTTCCACTTCCCCCCAAGCCACACCCATATTCCCTCATCCACATTTTCATTGGTCCGACTGTCGGCAGTCGCCTGCTCTCCGTCCCCTGCGTCCTCTCTCCTCCCTCCTCTCCCTCTCTCACAACAGTGAATGAGTTCACTCAGACACAAGCTGTTAAACAGTGCAGCCTCTCTCTCTCGCTCTCTCTCTCTCTCCGTCCTTCCTTCCTCGTCTCCGGAGCAGACAGTCAGCCCGAGCATCGGCACGGCAACAGAGGAGAGAGGAGGACGGTGAGCGTCGTTGACGGCAACTCTCTACGTTCAGAGCGTTGACACCAACCGCAGCAGCAGCAGAGTGTTTTTCTGTGATGCAGTTCAAAGCAAAGCAGAAGCAACAGATTGCCCTCAGTTGCAATTGTTGCTGCAACTGATGCTCCCCTGGGGGCTGATCTGGGCTTGCGGGGGAAACGGAGACAATTTTGCGACATCTCCCGTGGCTGTGGTCGTCTCCTGGGTCACCGAGCAAATGACAACGCCGCGTGACAGAAACGAGAAGCTTTGATTCCGTCCGACAGCGACACACGTTCTGTCAGCATCACCTCCTCCTCCCTTCCTCCCTCACATCCCCCCTTCCTCCCTCACATCCTTACCTCCTTACGACCGGGCGTCGGAGCTGTGGATGCGCGGAGGCTGGAGGACGTCGGATCGACATGCTGTGAAACAATAAAGAGCAAGATGATGTTTTGATCGGACGCAGGTAAGAAAGTCCATCACGCCGTCAGCTGGACTTCTGAGGATGAAGAGGAGGACGCACACGAGCATCTGCTGGAGAACGGGAGCAAAACAAGAATCCGGAAACTAAAGAAAGAGAGATATAACTGCTACATAAGGACATATTCAGATACATATCTACACACATACAGAAACATATCGGACTCCCTGTGGATGTTGCATCTCATCTGACACTCAAAAGGTCAAAACATCACAATCCTCCTTCGGCGTCAACTTCCGATTTCGGTCGGCGTGAGAGCATCTCCGTGGTTCCCGTGGGGACTCTCTTCCTTTTCCGTGGGTGAGGTGGATCTGCCCGTGGGGGGGCAGCTGACAGCCGTCCAAGACGCCGCGAGCCGTACTCCGCGTGAAGAATGCCCAGCCGCGCCTGGCCAAGCCGGCCGACCCGGGCCCGACGGCGGGCCTCTACATGGAGCGGTCGCAGAGTCGCATCAGCCTGTCGGCGTCGTTCGAGGCGCTCGCCATCTACTTCCCCTGCATGAACTCCTTCGACGAGGACGACGGGGGTGAGTGGGGTTGACACACACACACACACACACACACACACGCGCGCCAACATGGTTTATCACTAAAACACTTAACAAATGAACAGATGAGTCCACCTGCATTTCGCCCCGTGTGATTATTCTCACTGTAAATCACGGCAACTTTCAATGCAACAGCAGCTCAGAGGGGAAACACCTTCACAGCAACGTCGTGTTGAATCTCGGCAACTCGCACGATCGTGGGCCTGTGGTTGTGTTCGACGGTAGAATCGACCAGTCCATGTTTGTTTAGCGGATCGTTTTTGTACCGTTACTCTCACGGGGACGAGCGCAGATAACTCGGTTGATGACTCGGTTGGTAACTCGGTTGATGACTCGGTTGGTAACTCGGTTGATAACTCGGTTGGTAACTCGGTTGATGACTCGGTTGGTAACTCGGTTGATGACTCGGTTGATAACTCGGTTGATGACTCGGTTGGTAACTCGGTTGATGACTCGGTTGATAACTCGGTTGATAACTCGGTTGGTAACTCGGTTGATGACTCGGTTGGTAACTCGGTTGATGACTCGGTTGGTAACTCGGTTGATAACTCGGTTGGTAACTCGGTTGATAACTCGGTTGGTAACTCGGTTGATAACTCGGTTGATAACTCGGTTGGTAACTCGGTTGGTAACTCGGTTGATAACTCGGTTGATAGCTCGGTTGGTAACTCGGTTGGTAACTCGGTTGATAACTCGGTTGATAACTCGGTTGGTGACTCGGTTGATGACTCGGTTGATGACTCGGTTGATAACTCGGTTGATGACTCGGTTGGTAACTCGGTTGATGACTCGGTTGGTAACTCGGTTGGTAACTCGGTTGATGACTCGGTTGATGACTCGGTTGGTAACTCGATTGATGACTCGGTTGATAACTCGGTTGGTAACTCGATTGATGACTCGGTTGATAACTCGGTTGGTAACTCGGTTGGTAACTCGGTTGATGACTCGGTTGATGACTCGGTTGATGACTCGGTTGGTGACTCGGTTGATGACTCGGTTGATGACTCGGTTGGTAACTCGGTTGATGACTCGGTTGATGACTCGGTTGGTAACTCGGTTGATGACTCGGTTGATGACTCGGTTGGTAACTCGGTTGATGACTCGGTTGATAACTCGGTTGAAGACTCGGTTGATGACTCGGTTGGTAACTCGGTTGATGACTCGGTTGATGACTCGGTTGGTAACTCGGTTGATGACTCGGTTGATAACTCGGTTGAAGACTCGGTTGATGACTCGGTTGGTAACTCGGTAGGTAACTCGGTTGATAACTCGGTCGATAACTCGGTCGGTAACTCGGTCGGTAACTCGGTTGGTAACTCGGTTGATAGCTCGGTTGGTAACTCGGTTGATAGCTCGGTTGGTAACTCGGTTGATAACTCGGTTGATAACTCGGTTGGTAACTCGGTTGGTAACTCGGTTGATAACTCGGTTGATAGCTCGGTTGGTAACTCGGTTGATAGCTCGGTTGGTAACTCGGTTGATAGCTCGGTTGGTAACTCGGTTGGTAACTCGGTTGATAACTCGGTTGGTAACTCGGTTGATAACTCGGTTGGTAGCTCGGTTGGTAACTCGGTTGATAGCTCGGTTGGTAACTCGGTTGATAGCTCGGTTGGTAACTCGGTTGATAACTCGGTTGTGCGCGGGAACATAATTACGTCAAGCTGGTGAAGAAGTCAGGATCTTTCCTGTGATCTTTACACAGTGAAGATGCTCCTCAGGCAAAGGTCAACGGCAGCGCGGTCTGAAGCTCTGGTTGAATTTGAAGGCGACTGTTCAGTCATCGTCCTACTTATCTTAAGATGTGAATGACATCAGGACGTTGTTCTTTGGACTGAACCTGTGGAGACTTTTCAGAGACGTCTTCTCAACGACCAGAAACTGACGGCCTTTCACTTTCCAACTGATTCTTGCTGTGTGGGTTTAAGTGTCGTCGGACCGGCGACCCGCAGCTCAGCGTCTAACTACAACAGCATTTAAACACTACAACTACGACGAGACGCGTCTGTCTGCGAGTCCTAACGCCAGATAACTCGTTTTCTTTTTCCTGCACGTACCTGAACGCATCACTGCTCCTGTAATTCCGACTAAGAAATTCGACCGCTTGTTGTGGTTCTTTGCCTTTTATCAATTCTGGATTGGAGGACAGAGGGACGAATCTTCAGAGGTAGTCGACCTCGTGTCTACGATTCGCTCATCCAATCCCGTCCCCGTCGCAAGATCTGTCTTTGTGACTTTTTGTTTCTTAAGCCCGG
>NC_061520.1:1230000-1237500 GCF_022379125.1 Scophthalmus maximus
ATGGGGTGTAAACTAATATAAATATATAATTTGAATATGGAAAAATACTGCGAAAGACATGAAAGGTAAATTTCCATTCATGTGTATTGAAATCACATTAAAAAGGCTCATACCTCTAATGCTAAAAATGGAGGCGGAGAAAATAATAACAATAACAATAATAATGAAGCAGACAAGGTTTAATCAGAATATAGATATCTGTGATATAATCACATACAGAGATAGATAAAGATTATACCGGCCCTAAACTTCTGAATCTACTTTTGTGGTTGGATCCTTTTTTGGTTGGAACAGAAAATCCAGAAGAGCGAAAGCAAAGTTGTGATGCAATAAAACTTTTAAGGCGTAACAGCTGTTCGGCCGTCAGCGTGTGAAAAGTCCTCGGAGAGCGAGTTTGGATGAAGCTCGGATTAAAAATCTCTGAAAAGAACTTCAGTGACGGACGTTGCTTTGTAAAACAAACAAGAAAAGAAGAAGCTCTTTTTAGGAACAAGCGTCGGCTTCGGGAGCCAAACGCAGCGTTTTCCTCGTTTCATGGAGTCTTTGTTGTAGTTGAAGTCTTTGAATTCCCAGAATGCTTTGCTCTGGTGTTTTTTTCCTCGTTGGACGAGTCGGTCGTTGGCAGGAACAAATCACCACGGTGCCAGTTGTCTCAAGAGAATATCATTTCCATACAGACGGACGCTTTTTTTTGTAGCTTTGAATTAAATAAAATGTAGTTGAGAGGGTCAGGGAGAGAAACAGAGAGCAAAGACTCAAAAGAGACGATTATGAAGAACGGAGACGGAGAGTGAGCGGCAGGAACGAGAGGCGGAAAGAAAGACGGAGATGAAAATGATAATGTGATAATAAAAAGGGAGGAAAGAAGAAAGATCTTCGCTGTCGCTGAAACAAACAGATAAACTGTTCCAGAGAGTTTGACTTTACGCTCCCGTGTCCCCCCCCCTTATTGATACAAAGTCACGCAGTATTAAAGTCAAATCAATAACCTTTTGATCAACTCCTGTTGTATTACATCCGGACTCTACGTGAACATTCCTCCTCATGGTGCAGCAGGTGGACACAGAAACGTGTGATCGATACAAAGGGTTTAAGCAGGAGGATCGGCAGCTGCAGGCTCCATCAATAACTCTCCGGTTCCCCCTGAGCGGAGACAATTGGAAACATCCACTTCAATCTCCCTGAGAGAAAAAACGGAAAAGGTGTGACGTGTGAAATCAATCCGAGCTCGCGCAGGAACACCAGCGCCAACGGCTTTGAGTCGACTCCTTTTAAACTGATGAACCTTTATTTGATGGAATTATTTGGGGGGATTCTGAATAACCAGGTGCAATATGCACTTGATTATTCTGTTCCATGCCCCACGTGGACATGAGAGCAACACGTGGTCAAATGTCGGAGAGAAGACGTCATGTGGAGCATCACTGTTTGCTTTTTTTATTAATGTTCCATTTTGTTTTTTTTGGTGACACTTAAAAATAATATCTAGATATTCTTTTAGAGATTAAAAAGCTCTTTTTCCCAGTATTTTAAATCCTTCCTGCTCAGGATGAATAAAGCTGTTTGACAGTAATACTTGGGGATTTCATTTTGTTTTCAGCTTTTTTTCAGAACCAGAGGTTAGCGTCATAGCGAGAGGTTAGCGTCATAGTGAGAGGTTAGCGTCATAGCGAGAGGTTAGCGTCATAGTGAGAGGTTAGCGTCATAGTGAGAGGTTAGCGTCATAGTGAGAGGTTAGCGTCATAGCGAGAGGTTAGCGTCATAGCGAGAGGTTAGCGTCATAGTGAGAGGTTAGCGTCATAGTGAGAGGTTAGCGTCATAGCGAGAGGTTAGCGTCATAGCGAGAGGTTAGCATCATAGCTAACCTCTGGTGCAGTGGATTTGCTCTTATACTTCTGTGCTATAGGTGAGGAAGCGATGAACCTCCCATCTGGACGTTTGTCTGCGGCCGACAACACGATGACAACGAGGTCGTTCATTGGTTCACCGTTTGCGTATTGTCACGTCTCCTACGAATTCTAAAGATGGCGGACCACAACGTAACATCTCGTCTTTTCGTCAACTCTGAATGAGTTAAATATAGTTCATGAGGTTTCTACGTCGTGTTGAACATAGTTGTTGAACTAAACGCTCCAGAATACGCCCCGTTCATCAGCGGTGCGCCACCATAAAGTGTCCCCTGTCAGTCGCTCAGTTGGTTGCAGGTTTTTTGCAACTTTACCACCAGATGACGCCAGAAAAGTACAAAAATTACACACTGGGGCTTTGATTTCAGTCGCGTCAGTGTCGGGATTTCGATGTCGTTGCAGACAAGAGAACAACTTGAAGAATATTTTGGTTTCAAAAACAAATCACATTGGTCCATTGGCTCCTCTGGCAATAGGATCCCCATGTACAGTATGTCACTGAGTCACCTCTGGTCCACTGCCACATGCCACCTCTTACTGGCCTATAGCATTTATTATTATCACCATAGGTTGCCACATAAAGTAATTCGCTCTGTCTGTGTGTTCCGGGCCCCAACTTTCTGCTTGGCCCATCTCTTTTCGGTGCCAGGTTTTCTAAAAGCTGCTTCTTATTCATCATCATCCTTAGTCATCGCTCATCATCGGCTGTAGTTCCTCCACGGGAAAGTCATTCTTCAGACCCTCCGTCTCACTCTGAAGAGAACCTTACGCCAGACGTCCTCTCTCTCTCTTTGTAATGAATGGCCTGATGGTGACAGAGCAATTTTACTCACTGGTTATTGTAGTACATCTATTTTCTTTTTTTCCCTTTCATTTCACTTATTCATCCACGGAGGTTTGGATGAGCAGGATCGCCTGCTCCTCTCCGAGCACAGTGTTGCTTCACTTTTACTAGGACGGAGAAAAGGTCAATGTGAAATAGAAGTGGATTTATCTGCGGTGCTGCCAGAAGGTTTTGGATGAAAACCTTCTTTAATTGTTGACAAGTGTATGACGGCACTGTTAAAATATATAGAGACGTGTTATGAATAAAGAAATGACAATGCTTTAACTCTCCACGGTGTAAAGCAAAGCTGACATTTTGCCACCCAACTCTTTCTCAACACATTTCATTTCATACCTCATCGGCTGTCGTCCACTCTGAATTTCTCAAAGTATTTAGCAATATTGACTCCTTTATTGTAAGTTAGCTTATATAGCTCAATTTGTAATAACAACTATAAGACGTTTTCACTATGGCTAAAGTATCTTGTGGGAGCATTAGCATGTTAAAAAAACATTAGCATTTTATTTGATAATATTTTTTTAACTATTCCTATTTAGCATTGTGTAGCTTTAAGCTAACTCTTTTGTCGTAAGCTATCTTACATTTTCACTTTGGCTAATGTATGGAAACAGTAGCATTAGCATTTAATTTGTTAATCTTGATGAACTATTCCTGTTGGCTATTTAGCCTGGTGTAGCTTAAAGCTAACTCCTTTACTTTTAGCAATCTTACATGGCTCAATTTGTAGTAAAAAAACTTCATGACTTTTTGCTAATTTACCTGGTTGGACCTTTAGCATGTAAAATAAAATCGTTAGCATTCCCATTCTTGGTGTTTAGACTAGAGCTGTCAACATAATACTATGAATTCTTTCTCACTGGTCATACATAAGGAATCTGCACAACAGTTGTGTATTTACTTTAGATTTATCCTCCTTAGTAATATTGTAAATTTGCGGCTGCTAGCAGACGTTGGCTCTTCATGGTGCTTCAGAGCGTCTATATTTGTTCTGAGTCATTTACTAGGCCAGGAGGTGTGACCTACCTTGTTACCGTCTCACTGCCTTTGAGTCGTGTGTTGGCCACAGACATTGGCTGATATGGGGAGCAGCTATTTCTGTATCCGTTCTGCTTTCATTAATATTTCTCTGCTGGGAGACAAACTAATGAGTCCTGGCTCGCTGATTGCTACATCACAACTTTTCAGACACTTTTTTGTGCTAGTTCACGGTGGGTGCTCCACATCGCACGCTGTGGACCACATTCACCAGGCTGCGTTGGAAGGATGAGGGATTATTTACTTTCCAAGTACCTGCACAGTGCACAGAGCAGAAAGCAGATTATTGCTCATGATTAATACTATGACAATCAATGATAATGGAATTATTTGCTGCACAGGTTTGACCCTGACAGGTTGGGTAAAAGAAGGGATAAATGGAAGTCGTCAGAGAAAACAGACACATATTTTCTGATTCCTGTGACTGTGCAGAGCTACCAGAATTCAAGTGACTGGACCAGACTTAAGAATTGAAGCATCTGGAAAGAAACAAACAACGACAGCTGGTCACGGAGGGTAAACGTGAACCACCCTGTCTTTCCAAGCAGCTGCCGGCGTTCCAACCTCACCTACAAACCAAACATTAACAGGCGTGTTCCCCAAACAGCACACAGTTTAGTAAATGTTCAACTGACAGAGCGACTCGTACACAAAACTGACAACGGCTTAAAGCATAGAAACAGAAAGAGATGCAGACAGACAGAGACGACATCATCCACCTGCTGCATTAGTTACGTAACTCAGCTACTTACCCTAAACTTCACCTAAACACAACCCTACCCTAATTTTCACCCAAACACAACCATAAGCAAACCTTCACCTAAAAACAACCCTACCCTAACTTGACCTAAACACAACCCTACCCTAACTTGACCTAAACACAACCCTACCCTAACCTTCACCCAAACACAACCATAACCAAACCTTCACCAAAACGCAACCCTACCCTGACTTCACTTAAACACAACCCTACCCTAACCTTCACCCAAACAAAACCATAACCAAACCTTCCCCTAAACACAATCCTACCCTAACCTTCACCCAAACACAACCATAACCAAACCTTCACCTAAACGCAACCCTACCCTAACTTGACCTAAACACAATCCTACCCTAACTTGACCTAAACACAACCCTACCCTAACTTGACCTAAACACAACCCTACCCTAACTTCACCTAAACACAATCCTACCCTAACTTCACTTAAACACAACCTTACCCTTCCCTTCACCTAAACACAACCCTATCCAAACCTTCGCCTAAACACAATCCTACCCTCACAACAATTAAATGACTTACACTGTGGGGAACTTGCTGTTTAGGCAGTCTAGGTTGCCTTGTTCTTCGTGCCCGCCATTTGATTATGAAATGGCCGATGGTATTTTCTCCTGTCTCATTCTGGCCATCATGTCGTGGTTGATGTTCATAAGTGTTTTGGTGACATGTGTGCTCCCTGTAGAGATGATAAAGATATCTTGAACTCTTGACCACATAAGGATGACAAGTCCCCTTAATGTGAGTGTGTAAACACATTTAGGTTCCCACAACATGAAAAATCTAGATCATAGACACAAACAACATCATTGTGAGGACAGAGACGGTAGAACATTGAAGAGAGAAAAAAACCCTGTTTTGTCCATTGTGATAGTTACAGGTGTACTGTATTGTGATATTTGGGATATGGTTATCTCAAACAGGAGATCAGAAGAGAATGTGTATTCCAGGTTTCTTTAACGGCCGGCACCTTATTCCTTCTAAAACTGCCATTCTCTTTACTGAAACCTATTCTGTATGTAGGTTAATCATTTAGACAGGATTGAAAAAATGTCTAGTTTTGAAAGATTGGCGATAATAAGTCTGTTTCTGTATTGATAAAACGTCTGGCTTGTGACTGTTCTTACTACAATTCGGCTGCAGGTCTGGGAGTAAAGCAGATTTTGGGGGCTTGTAAATCCACTTGCGGGGCAAGATTTAAGATTAGGATGTTTAGTTTACAACCCCACAAAAGGTCTTTATGTTGCCGGTCAGGTTGCTCAGCAGGTCATACAAGCATTAAAACGTCATTCTGACTCTGTTCGTAATCTTTACAACCCCGGAGTTTGAAGCTTACGCCTCGAGAACTCACGGTCAATCACATAATCATGTAGATTAAAAAAAAAAGTCCATCCAGGTGCACATGAGCGGTCCAGACTTGTTCAGAGAGATTTGTTGCACCAACACCAGTAGGTTTGGTCCGTCCCTCGGGGTTCATCGTGCCCTAGTGGTCGCAGCATGTAATTGCAATGTCTCTTCTTCAATGTTGTCCAAAGAACGTCCCTCAAACGTCACTTTTCTTTTGTCGGCCACCACTGTTGACTATGTTTGTCTGCATTTCCACTTTTGATGGAAGGCAACAAATCCACAGCTGAAACTTTTTATTTAATTTGCTTCCATCTTGACAAGGAACTTCTGGAAAAAGAGATTTTGTGTCTCAATGAGACCTTCCTGGTAAAGTAAAGCATAGACCTGCTCTCTGGAGCCACAGTGTCATGGTTTCTTTGTTGACTTTATAGTCCATGATTTCTCCGGTTACCTTTCATTGTTTGTGTCTTGGTTTCTGTGTTAGTTACTTTCTTGCCATTTTGGTATTTCCTGTTTTATTTTGCAGTCACTTCCTGTTCTCCTGTGTCTTGTTATTTGTCACTTTTACATTTTCTTGTTTCCCTGTGATTGTCTGCACCTGTTCCTCATGTGCTTCACCTGTGTCCAGTTATCTCCACCCCCCTTGTGTAAGGTCTCTATGATATACAGTATCTGTAGCTGTCAAACGAACAGGTTACATTGACCCGTGTGCTGGGTTGTGTACCGACGTCTGCGTTGGTGATTGACAGCGCTGCTCTGAAGAACTCAGGAGATCACAGATCACGTGGAACCAGTTGGGGGGGGGAAGCAGTAACCCAGATCTGCCAACAGCCCGTCCCACATAGACACGATGGAAATAGCACCATTCTGGGTCGCACTGTAATAACTGCAGAAGTAACTTTTATGATGTGGTGTATGAACTGTCTGTGGAGAAAGACAGTTATGACGTGGTCTGGAATTGATCAGTGGCTCAAGGCTGAGCTGGGGACGAAATATTTTGATTTGATGTGATTGATTTTACTTTTAAATTATTAAATTATTAACCTCATAATGATTTTTTTTTAAATGATCTCAATTCTGTTCAGACAAGAGATGTGTGTGTGTGTGTGTGTGTGTGTGTGCGTGTGTGTGTGTGTGTGTTTCAGGCAGAAGTCACCCTATGAGGACAAAAAGCAAGTCCCCATAATGTAAATCTTTAAGCTTTAAGGTGAAGACATGTTGAAGGTTAAAGTAGCGTTGGGTTTACGTTAAGGGTTTACCTGGCTTTGTTGGGGGGCGGGTCATTTCAAGAGTTTTCTCCTTATACTGTCGACTTTGGGTTCTTTGACTTTGCATAACTTTTACAAACTGAACACAGAAAACCTATAACTCACTAGAGGAAAGGGAAAAACTGTAGAGGCAGAATATGTCTCCTTTAAGGTGAGATGTACAGGAAATGAATGTCAGTGTTATGTCCTCTAACGTCATGGACACACGACTCTGTGTGTGTGTGTGTGTTCTCACTGTTAAAGGAAAACAACTTTCCTGTCCTGTCCTGAAAACAAGGTCAAAGACCTCCTGTAAGAGCACTTCATTATAAACTAACCCTC
>NC_061520.1:1242500-1272500 GCF_022379125.1 Scophthalmus maximus
GAAGGGAAATGTCAAGATTCGTGAATCAAAACCTGCAGCTTCGACTAAACGCGCCTGAAACAGGCAACCAGGGAAGAATTAAAAATGAATTAGGGCTCTGAAAATTGAGAAGAAGAAAAAGAACCACACATCTGATTTCTTCTGAAATCATTTCACACTGGCGAAGAAGTGCCTCATGAACGGAGCAGTGTCCTTCTGCAGAGTCCTTCGCTGCATTCATTCATTTCCAGGTCGTCATATATATATATATATATATATATATATATATATATTTATATTTATATATATTTATATATATATATATTCTGGACATACGCAGCGGTGACTTAGTGAAGGTGGGTCAGGTTCCTGTCGCTCGGCAGTACCGACGGCGTCCTTGGCCCCGACAACAGTGACACCGACTGGCGCGGCTCCACTCGGACGTTGCATCACATCACAGCTCGGCTCCGTCCCGTTCAGAGGAATGCGTTTGTCCTTGTGCTGAAACTGTGACTTCCAGTGGGCGGAATGTTTAATTTCCACAGACACAGAGGAAGGACACGCACACATTCATCTCCTCACCGTCAACGTGCTCCTGTCTTGTCCCCGTCCGTCCAGGTGACGTGGAGATCGGCCTGATGGAGAGGAACGGCGGTCTGGAGGTGGAGGTGGTCCAGGCCAGAGGACTCACCATGAAACCGGGTTCAAAGGGACCTCCAGGTGAGACGGAGTCTGGACCCGCCTCGCATCACAGGAGGCAACGCTGGTCATTAAAAAAACTGCCACGTCTTAGAACAGTTGGAGATTCCCACAGCACACGAATGCATCACGAGCCAGCTACACACACACACACACACACACACACACACATACACACACAACAGCCGTGAAGTGGCTGAACTGTACGAAATTAATAAATGTAACCACTTGAGGTTGGATGGGCAGTTGGCATTTTTTAAACATTAACCATAATTAACGCTTGAATTATTTCGTAATGGCCAAAAAACGTGTTTCGCGAGGTTGAAGTGACCTCGACCTTTTGACCTATGACACACCACCGTCTGTTCAGTTCTTCCTCGAGTCCAAGTGAGACGTTTGTGCCACATTTGGAAAAAATCCCCTCGAGGTGACGGACGGACGAGAGACGGAAAACATCATGAATCACATTTAACGAATAAATCTGTATGAAATTCATAGTTTTATTTGATCAGTAGATTAAATTAACAATCGTCGTTAAAATGAGAAGAGAGATTAAAGGAGAGTTGACTCCACACGAAGGACGACATTAATCAAATAAATCCATAGAGCGAGTTATGGGCGAGTCAATAAGAAGAGTGTGTGTGTGTGTGTGTGTCGAACTGACTCTTTCTTTTGTGATTGCGTAACAGCGCCAACTACTGAACTCTTCGTCATATTAAAAACCAGACATTGACCCTAGTTGCGTAAGAATAAAACAATAAAGAACTATATCTGGGTAAAAACTATGGGGGAGAAGATAAAAGAGGAGGAGAAGATAAACATGAGACGAGAGGAAACGAGTGAGAAAAGATGAAAGTGAAGCTGTACAGTAGGTACAGTACAGTGATGTGAAAACCTTACTCCAGATTGAATCTTCTCATCCAACATACAGAACAAAAAGCTTTGGACTGTGTGTGTGTGTGTGTGTGTGTGTGTGTGTGTGTGACTGTATTATTACAGTGTGTTATAATTAGTAAGCCTATGTTTTCTTCTTCTCAGCTGTTTAATAAACGCATGGTGCAGATCTGCAAGTGTGAAAATAAAATAAAGACAGAACTCCCCGACCGATCAGCTGATCAAACCACGGTCATGAAAAAATGACAGACAGATGACGGAGACGATCGTCGCGTCTACAGGAACATTTCACGACACATTCATCACCAGCTAAATTCACGTATCCTCTTGACGTTAGCAGAGAACATGATGCAACAACCTATTTGTCTCTTTCAGAGCAGAATTTCATCCCTGAATCTCGTCAACCTCTGAAAACCCCTCTCCCCTGACGTTTTCAACCGGTTTAACCTTTGTGTCCTCCTGTCGCCTTCCAGCCGCCTACATCAAGGTCTACCTGCTGGAGAACGGCAGCTGCGTGGCCAAGAAGAAGACCAAGTCGGTGAGGAAGAGTCTGGATCCTCTCTACAACCAGGTGCTGGTCTTCTCCGAGAGCCCGCAGGCGAAGGTGGTGCAGGTGAGACGCGTCCACGCGCTTCCTGTGAAAACCAGATGAAACCTGCGCTGCGTCCGTTTCCACAGGATTTTGAGATAGTCCATGTTTAATAAAAGACGGAAACTTTGTGAAAACAGTTTGCCAACGCGCAGAATTCACAAATAACATGAAACACATGCTAATGCTAATGCTAACAAGCTCACAGCTACAAAGCTAACATGCTAATGTTTAACAGGTATCGTGTTTCACGGTGTTTCGGGGGCAGCGGGCTACAGATGGAAACACAGACAGATTATGAAGATGGACGATATTACAGCTCCCCGAAAGTGAGGCTAAAATATCACAGTCGCCCCCTGGTGGTTGGCTGCAGTATAGGTCATAAGCCCCGCCCCCTCCATGAAACGCGGACATACAAAAAGAATCAAAGTAGACGTTAAGTAAATGTTTCCCAGAGATGTTTCTGTTATTTGAGGTGGTTCTTATCACACAGATGTTTGCTCAAGTGTTTCAATTCAATTCAAGAAACTTTATTTGTCCTCGAGGAGCAATTCAAAGGCACAGAGTCGTTGTCAAAAAAATAGAAACAAGACAAAACAGCAGAAAAAACAACTGTAGAAATAAAGATAAAAAACAAACCAACAACTGTACAAATTAAAAAAATTGGTTGGTTTTGCGATTATGAATTCTTTGAATTGAATTCCTCTTCCTTTGTGTCTCTGCCTCGGTTGAGTTTCGTTCTCGTGATCCCTTCTGTGTTTTTAGTTCCTGTTTTATTTTGAAATTCACTTCCCTTTCGCCCCGAAAGGGAAGTGAATTATATATATATTTATATAAAAAAATACCAAATCAACAAAAGCATCCATCTTTATAAAATGGTGCATGGCCTTTTGTTATCGTCCATCATTTTAATTACATCATTGTTTTCTAAACTCCTCCTCCTTTCATTCACCCCTTCAACCATAGGGACTTAAATGAAGAAAGAAAAAGATAACCCTGACGTGTGGTGGTGCGTTCAGGCGCCTGTCGTCGATCGTCCCCTCTCCGTGTAATTAGCCACTGAACGCCCTCCCTCTTCATCAGCCGCTGTCTGTGACGCCGTCCGCTGAGTTTCATCAAACTCATTCACGCCGCATAATGAAAATCGCTGAAATCAGCGGCGCTTTTCAATTTGTCACTTCCTCATTAAAGTCTGCAACACATGAGAAGTTTGAATTCAAAAACCTTCCTCGACTGCGAGACGTTGTCACGTGAGGAGAAAAACACGTTTGGTTCAGAGCACGTGATTTTAGACACATTCTACTGTAACACGGAATATGACAGTTTAATCTGAATTGGATTAAACCTGTCCGAGGAATTTGCTGGTCTTGACGGACGCCACCGAGTGTTTCAATCCCATGAAATCCATCCAGAACACTTTTCTACAAACACTGGAAACAAATGTCGGAGCTCATCACCTTTTCTCTATAGCAGGTAAACGCAGGTGTCACTCAACACATTGACTGATCCATGGAACCGGTTCTGTCCTGTTGGGGTCCAACCCGGATCAATGTGATCAGTAACACCTGTGCTTCTCTACGACGTGGAGCCAAAATGGCCGCCGTGGGAAAGTTCTATGTTGTGATGTGAGAACATGAAATCCGGTGAACGACTAGCGTCGATTCCATCGTCAATTGGCACAAACGCTGGTTTTGAATTTTTTACAAAGTCAAGTTCCAATCATGTGATTTTCATCCGGAGCGAGTTTTGACTCTGATCGTCGACTGTTCTTTGTCGCGGTGGTTGACAGAAGTCGGACCGGTGTTTTTTTTGAAAGGCGTCAGGTCGGTGAAAACAGCCGGAGGACGCTCGGCTGCTGTCGCTGTATAATTAGCCGCTAAACGCCTCCTTTCTAATTATCGTCTGTGTCTGTCACTTCCTCTCTTTGCCCTTTCCCCCTCCGACTCCACGGCTCCTTTTCTTTTTCCTTTGTCGTTCGTGTTGCTTTGGTTTTCGGTTTGAGTTTTCTGTGAGCGGCACAGATCAGCGACACGCCGAGCATTTGCATCAACGCTTGTCATAAAAAAAACAACCTTTCACTGTTATGTCTAGAATATCCTTTTAAAACTGTGGCAGTGAGATTTATCTTCAACACGACTGCGTGACCTCGTCCAGATCTTGATGAGTAATGATGCTCTCGTCACCGTTCACTCACTCTTTCCTAGAGATCATCCATCCACCGTCTGCACTCACTTATCCTCACTATGAAATACTACTGTCGGGGCTTGATCGTTCGCACACCTTCTGTAAATCTTACACACCCATTATAAATGAAATGAGCTGTAGCTGTTGTTGCTCACATTATCAACGTCAGCCTTTATTAAGTAGCCGCAACTCACAATAGTGGTCCAGTGTTAAATTTGCACTTTAATATTCAAAGTGATACAGTACTGAGTGGAATCTAGCTGTCGTCAGTTTTTTTCAGCTAACGGTTCGCTAGCTTACGTTAGCTGAAGATACCTCGACTGAACCGGAGGCTTGTTCGACGGCTAGCTGGCAGCTGAATGTTTATGGTAAAGTCGTGTCCTTTTTTTTGTGACATTGTCTTTATCTTAAATTTCATATGCTACTTCCTTTTCCATCACTGTCTGATCGACTGTGGTTGTATCGTGACAGCAGTTACATTGGCCCCTGGTGGCCAGGGGGCCCAATAGCCGCTCAAGTAGCTTATGCCTTGGGCCGGCCCTGCCTGCAGTACCTGTTTCTGTGTTTCTTCCACTTCCTAGGGAGTGAAAAGAGCAAAGGATCTAGCGCACTGGGTTTTTTCTTCTTCCGTAATTAACCCTCAACCAGATTCTCCCTCTCCACATTTCTTCCTCTCCATCCTAAAGTTGAGTGTTTGAGGTCACGACTATGTTCGGACCGAGCCGATCGCAGGCCGACAGGGCGAGAGAGAGAAAAACTCTCCCTCTTAAAACGTGTTGGGGGTGGATGGAGGCAGGGAGTCTCTGTGGAAATCACACAATGTGCACGCTGACATCCACGGACGCACAAGACCGCCACGCGAGAGGTCACACGGACACACGCAGACAGATATTGATTATCTTGTCCGCCAGTTGACAAGATGCGGGGCTGATGAGCCCCGATGTTATCAGGATGTCAGGAGACAGAGGACACTGAACACACACACACACACACACACACACACACGATCGCTCTTCATTTACTTCCTGACACGTTGGTCTGCTCTGGAGCACAGAGAAACTATCAGGATCAAGTGTTGCTGCAGTAACAGATCTTTTCCAAAACCATCTGGATTGAAACTAATTGACCCTGAGCTCTTCTCTTCAGCCAATCACATGTCAGTTAATCTGCTCGGTCCTCCAATTATTTCCCAGAATCCTTTGTGTGCAAAAAGTCGAGGGGCCTTCGTATTTTTTAATCCCTCAAAATGAAGCAAAAATTCCAATCAGAGATCTGGAAACTAATGACTGAACCTCGCTGATTGGTTCCTGTTTCAGATAGTCCAAAAAGCCCCAGTGTGTAATTTTCTGGCGGCATCTGGTGGTAAAGTTACAAACCGCAACCAACAGGGCGCCCGACAGGGGACACTTTATGGCGGCGCACCGCTGATTCCTCTTCCGGTTTCCGGCAGCATCTGAAAATTCAACGTGACTGCGACTTATTCTGGACCGTTTAGTTCAGAAAACAAATTTAAGGCGGAGTGAAATGCATTCTGTTGTATTTCTATCTTCGATTTATGGGCAGCACGTTCTCCTAACTTCATGGTCCTATCAGCAATATGCTTTTACAAATTCCTGTTGCAGAACATGCAACATTTTATGGCTCTTTTTTTTTTGTATCTGTGCTTTTGGAAAAATGAGTTACCGTAGTAGTCGTCGTGTAATAAATAATAATCTCTTCTTACAGGTGATCGTTTGGGGCAACTACGGAAGGATGGACCGCAAATGCTTCATGGGCGTCGCCCGGATCCTCCTGGAGGAGCTGGACCTCAGCTCGATGGTGATTGGCTGGTACAAGCTCTTCCCTACCTCCTCCATGGTGGATCCCACCATGACGCCGCTCATCCGCCACTCGTCCCAGATGTCGCTGGAGAGCACCATCGGCCCGTGTTGCGAGCGGTCCTAAGACTCACGGAACTATTGTCGATTCCGAACTAAGACACATTTTCAAAACACCCTTGTCGACGTGTGTCCAGGTCGACCGGGTGCTGTCGCCCCCCCCCCCCCCCCCCCCCCCCCCCCCCCGGCGAAGGCAGCAGCTCAGTATCTCACACGAGGGCACGTCGACGAGTCCAACCACACCGGGTGGAGCGAATCACGCCCCGTCATTGGGAAATTATTTAACAAATCAGTAGGTAATTCTGGCGCTCACTGGGAACGTACTGTACTTCTTTTGATATTGTACCAGACTGTTTCCCCGGGACTCCTCACGGGAACACACATTTCTTTTGTTGTTGCGACGGAATCGGCCCTTGAACACTTTGCTCTCTTCAGATGTCTTTGTGGGGAAATAAAGAAAGAATCAGCTTAATGAGAGAACTTCAAAGCTCCGCGGTCGACGTCGATCGCATCCTACTGGGACCACGACTCACTGCGGCTTCTTCGCAGCCTACACCTTTGGTTCTCCTTCCCGGGACCGATCGTCGTGTCTCCGTGTCCTCGTTATCGGGCCTGGACGGCTCCCGAGGAGTTTCTCTGCCCTCAGATGGTTAGAGACAGCGGGAGCGTGGTGACGGCGGGTTGTGGTTGAATGCCTCCGTGCGCAGCAGCGCTGACGAGAAAACGAATCAGGCCTATTTGTTGTAACCAACCAAGACATCTTTGTTTCGAGCTGTTTTGGTTTTTCTCTGTCACACATTTGGCCCCTGGACCTTCTGCTGGTTCTCTCTGCTCCCAGTTTGTTCGCTCTGTTGTAACGTTGGTTCCTGGGCGGATGTGTAAGGTTTTGAGTTCCCAAAGACCATGTGCCATGAATGATCGAAGGGCCAGAACATTGCAACAAATAAGGACATTGGCTGATTTGATTTGATTTTTTTTGTGGAAGTCATTTAATAGTCAAATCAGCCAATGTCGGAAAAGTCTGATCCAAGGGGCCGATTTAACCTGGTTGTTTT
The DNA here is from genome assembly GCF_022379125.1 of Scophthalmus maximus. Classification (NCBI taxonomy): domain Eukaryota; kingdom Metazoa; phylum Chordata; class Actinopteri; order Pleuronectiformes; family Scophthalmidae; genus Scophthalmus; species Scophthalmus maximus. The sequence goes on from NC_061520.1 coordinate 1,249,778, forward strand.
AATGAATCTGTTTAGAATGTGAACACCTGAACCACTTCAGCAGGTGATTGTGACCAAACCAGATGTGACGCACGTTAAAGCATTGGTCTCGCCAAACAATGTGTGTTGACCGGAATCCTACACTGCGACGTTTTCACCGAAACGCGGCAAATTCCAACATCTGGTGTCGCACCTGGATTCTCTCTGGATGTTATGAATTTAATATAGAATTTGATTGTAACTTGTATTAAGAAGGGGCTGAATTCAGATGCGTGTGAGCAGCACCTCCAAATGCAACGCGGCTCAACATTAGCGGTAGCTAAACCTGGCATGAACTAGCAGGGGGCTAAATGGGGTCTGAGATTTGACGGGGTTTTTTTCTTCATTTGGTTCAATTCTTCTCTGTGTTGTTCAAAATGTCCAAATTCCACTTGGTTGTGCAGGTTACAACAAGTGCAGGGTGACGATGGTGATGATGTTGTTGTACATCTACAGTTGTTGCCGGAGGCATCGAGGACACGAGCCCGCGACTGAGAACTTGAGCTGTACATCCCAGCTTTAAATCAATAGTTTCGGAATTTCTCTTTCGCTAAAAAGTAGATTTTTAAGATTCCTCCTCTTTTCTTTTTCTTTCTTAAACAAAGAAACAAAAAAGCTTTGGCTAACAGTTCCTGAAGAACAATTTCTACTGTGCCAATTTTCTACCAGCAAGTGTCTTCTCCTTCCTCCGTCTTCTCCAGTTTACCTTGTGGCATAAATCGGGTGCCAGTGACGAGGGAGGAAAACAGAAACGACCGCTCTCCGCCATGTGAATCTTTTATCCTAAATTACAGCCCTAATGCACAGAGCGGAGGGGCGAACCTGGTGATTAGCCTCCGTGTGGAGGAAAGAGAGGGAGGAGAGAGGAAGCATGAAATGTTCTTTGCATCCTCCAAACAAAAGGATCCGTCGGAGCTCGTCAGGCTTCACAGTCATCGCCCCCCAAAAAAAGGACAAAAATAGGACGAATTTAAAAGGAACACACTCGTTTGTTGAAGAACAGGATGTGTCTTTTTATTTGGGGCACTTTATGATTCCTTTTGTATCAGTAAACACGATTGTTGTCATGGTGCGTTCACACGGGAGGCATATGGTCATCTCCCTTCCACGTCCTCCGACAAACCTCGACTGAAGTCACCGACGCGTTCGCCTCGATCCATTCGCGTCTAGTTGCGTCTTTGCGTCGACTTCGTGTGTGATCTCCTCGCGCGAATAGTTCCCGTCGGGTCCGGTGTCAACGCACCTTTGGCGTCTTTCAGCCAAAGTTCATCTTATAATGACTGATTGTGTTCAAAACTCTGGAGGAGGGCAGCGAGAGAGCGTTGCTAGGTAACTGTAAGATTGTAGCATTAGCTGTTAGCATCTGCATGACCGATTAATAACGTCTCATTAATAATTAGCAGACAACTAGATAAGGCTAAGCATGAGCTACACGCTACACCGAGAGAGAGGACAAGTGAAATATACAGTACGTTGGGCCGCGACCCAAATATTAGTATGTAGCAGTTGAATTCAGAAGAGCGACAGAATTTCATCTTTGCTTTTTTCTTTCACAGACAATAAAATGAGAGCTGTAACAAGAAAACAAACAAAAAATGATACACCTCATATTTAGCTAATTAATTAATTTTTATTTTTAACTTCAAGGCAATATTCAGATTGAGATTTCAGAACAAGATTTCTCTTCCACTCATGGAAAATGATATTGACATCAAACCATACTGTACAATGTGCAGTCATTTTTACTCCAGAACAGAAGTGGCCTCTGTTTTGCCAGTAGCAGCGTTGCAGGGATATTAAATCTGTTAGATATATTAGATCTATTTCCTTAACAAATTAGCTACATTCTGTAAAGCAATAATCAAACAAACATCCAGTCATTGCAGTTTGTTTTTTTTGCATATAACAGGACATTTTGAAGCTTTAATTTCTTTGACACGTAGCGTCATGTCGTCAGCAGCTGATTTATTGTAATTCTGATTTGAAAAAATCTTGAAAATCAGAAGACGTGAACTGAAAATATTTTTTTTTTTAAGGTTTGTCATTTTACTGCAGCTCATTCATGTCGTCATCCATAACTTGTTCCAGGCAAAGTGTCAAAATGTAACGTCCCATGGTCACATGAGAACTTTTGATTTGAAAAATGCGGGATCGTTTTTCACGACTCATTTCACATCGAGTAGCATGGATTTTACTCTACAGTAGTTAGGACAGAAGGGATTTTTATAATAAACGGAATGACTAACAAGGTTGATATTAGAGGCAGTTGTATAAAATCGAATATATATACATGTGTAATGATATTTTAAAAAGTCAAGTAATGTCTTTCAATGTGACCCAAGGAATGTGTTTTTTCGTCCGTGTTTTCTTTTGTGCCAAATGTTTGAGGGCTGATTTCTCACCAGAGGACCAATGAAAGAGGAACGTTTACAACAATGTGGCATTAAAATCTTCTGTCAGATCAATGCCCGTGTGGCTACAACAACAATAACTTTGCATGACAATGAGCTATATTCAATGCCGATAGATCAACATGAGGGGGTTATTAAGTCGCCGTGGTAACCATCAAAGAAGTTTTCCCATGTATCTCCGTCTGACCTGCAGCAGCCGCCTGTACGACACAAGTCAACAGACGCGTTATGAGTCGCGTGCAGTAAATGATGGGGCGTCTGTGATGGATATGGTTGACGACTCTGGCGTCAGTGTGACAGAAAATAAATGCCAACGTTGCAGGATTAAGAGTTATTAATTGTCTGTTCACAAAAATTGATTGTGTCCTTTTGTTCATCAATGGCGTCTTGTTCACCGGTCTAATGGTGCGTTCGCAGCAATCGCGAAGCGAATGTTTTTGTGCGATGTTATTGCAAACTACGACGGAGTATTGGGGCCACGTTGAGAGAGAAAAGATATTGGAGACTTTGAGCATAATGTTGTAAATTTATGCGAATAAAAGTCATAATATTAAGAGAACGAAGTCGTACTATTACAAGAAAAAAAATCATAATATTGCAGGAAATCAGTTTAGTTTATTAAAATCCCCATTAGCTTCTGTCTGTCTTAAACAGTCGCTTCTCTTCCTGGGGTCTCTATTATTTCATAAGAATATTACAAAACATAACATAACATTCATACTCACAGTACATCAAATGTACAGCAAGAAACATGAGCTTACAAACAGAACATTCACACTCACAACATCAAAAATCAACACAATACATCACACAACAATCAACACAAGCTCCAAACCCATCTAACACGAAAGAACCTTAAAATAATAGATAGGAGCTCAAAGTTGAATTCCAAAGACCATTTCAAATCTTGGAGATCATTAAAATACATATGTAATCTATAGCGTTCTACACTATTTCTTGTGTGAATGAATACAATTTTTACTTTTTATGAAAACATAATTTATCGCTTTCTTAACAAACTTTTCTGAAATAAAAAGCTTGGTAATGAATCAATGAGAATAAAGTCGTAATATTGTAAAAAAAAAAAAAAAAAGTGAAATATTTTTAGAATTAAGTAATAATATAATGAGAATAAAGTCAAAATATTACGAGAAATACAGTTGTAATATTATGAGATTGAAAAGTTGGTCTCTGTATTATTTCAGTGGAGAAATGTCAGAAGATCAGTCCCATGTGTTAAGATGAGACGTTTAACATATGATTATAAAATAAGATAATATTAAATCACGACTTTATTGTCATAATATTACGAGTCTCACTTTTATTTTTCTAAATGTGGCCCTTAAACTCCGTTGTTACTTACAAAGTCAAAGCAAAGACGCAAATTTCCCACAAAAGACGTCATTGAAATGTTTGAACTCAAACGGAAAAAAAACTTGCTGTTACGAGTAAACACAAACGATCGTGCGGTCAAACTCGCGCTTCGCGTTTCGGTGGGAACGCACAATAAGTTTGTGACGTTTTGTGACTTTGGAAGCGAAATGAATGAACTATGTAAATGTTCGACGTTAACGTGATCAGCACCATGCATACCCCATATTCTGATGTGTCTGCCACATGGATGTTAATTATGTTTCCACTATTACCAATTGTAATGTAAGTAGAGGCCTTAAACTCACCTTTGTCAGGGCTAAGGACTAAGAAATGTCACGTTAAGTGAATCAAAACAAACGCAAAAAAAGGTTTTACAGTGTCACCATTCCGACCCATGACTTGGAAAGGATGATCTTTGCGTATGTTCTCAGTGAATTTCTGATATGCTGATATTTCAACTGAATATTTGTGTATTCTTCTCCTTCCTCGGTTTGGGCTCGACTGAACCAACCGAGCAAAATATTCTGCAGCGTAGATATTGGAACATTCTGAGCTGTTTCTCATAGAAAAAATATGATGCTATTGTTTCTTTATTGATGTTAAAATGCTCATATCGTTACTATGTGGTTTCAATCAAGTATAGTAAAAATGAAAAACAAAAAAACAGGAATATTTGCAATTTAGCCTTTTTTTTTTTAATCCATAAGTGCTCCACAAGTTTTAACCAAATTTTAGATTTCGTTACCATGACAGCAAACATTCTGTAATCCTGCAATGAAGTACTTATCTTTTCCTAAACCTAACCAAGTAGTTTACGGAGCAGTGTTGCCAAACCACGGTCAGTTCATTAGCTTAACTGCATCTTTATTGTTGTAACCATGGCAACATAGGTTTGTTATGCCTGCCACCACTGCGACGGGTTACTGTTGTATTTTTCCTTTGAGTCAATAGACAATGTTCAGGAAACAGTGGAAACAACTGACTACGACTCATTTTCCTACAAACTACTGGAAACACAAGTCGGACAGATGAATGTGAGGATACACAACTTGCAAAACACTTCAAACCAATTAGATATTGAAAATATAGAACTTGTGCACAACTGAAGGGGCAGTAAGCGACGTTTGACGTTGTTGTGATTTAACTGCTCGCCATCTCGGGTATGTGAGACCGACGCACTTACCGCGCTCATCCACTTACCACGAACCGTAGCGCGACCCGCTAGCAGGTTTCTCAATCACTTATTTCCCCTTTAACGGTGATTTAAATCCAATACACTTAAAAATGGAATATTTGCTCACGACAAATAAAATCCGGGTTTTCGGCTCAGGCCTGGCTCAAATATGGTGCGTTGCCTTCTATGGCACGTGAAGAGACGTGCTAGCGACCGGCGCTGCGACTCAGCGGCTCTTGCCTCGTGGTTGGTGGATGAGCGCGGTTAGCGCGTCGCTCTCACGTTCCCGACAACAAGTCATCTTTCCTAAAACCGCTTCCGGCCCCTTTAACTCCCGGCTGCGAGACGAACACATTTCCGTGTGCGTCCGGTGTCACAGCTGATCTCCACATCGTCGTTCTGACTGATCATTCCGACTTCACACACGATGTCTGTTTCTGCAGAAGATCGAACTGAAAGTGAATCAGGGTCAAGTTCTTAAATTAAAACACAAGCAGATAAAACCACCTCCTACTGCCCAGTTCAGATTGTCCACACCTCCTTTAGTTTAGTCGCGTGTTGGGCAGACGGCTGCTCTGTGTGAGTCCCTGTCTCATCTGAGTCGCGCCGCGTGTTGCAGTGAGTGGGAGGACGAAGGCCGGAGCTGCCGCTCCTCGCTGGCTCTTACGGAACAGAGGATCCCAAAAGCAACTCATCTCCTCGGGTCTGCGAGGCAGCGGCTCCCTGATGCTTTTTATGAAACCGCCCCAACCCGCATGGACGCTTCCCCCCACTCCTCGTCTGGTAGCTCCGCGTTTCCATGAGCGAATACATTTGGAGGCCGGGTGGCGCCCAGTGGGAATCAAAGGTCCACGTATGACTTGTGTTCCTCCCGATAGTCCCAGCGCTCTCGCCGTCCTCTCCCTTAAAGGGACAGTTCAGTGATTTTGTAACTTATGCGTAGTTAACATGTCACCTCATGGAGACGGTGATCAGCGATGTCATTCGACGGAGTTTGGAGGAGAAGAGGAAGAAGCCTGAGTCTGAGTCCCACTGTTGCAGAGGGGACCACCGGAAAATCTCTTTTCGCCACATTTTAAAACGTTACCTAATTTTTTTTTATATATACGTTCGATTGTACGGTAAAGGATTTAAAAATGTGGCAAAAAGGATGTTTTCCGGTGGTCCCCTCTGCAACAGTGGGACTCAGACTTACGCTTCTTCCACTTCTCCTCCAAACTCCGTCGAATGACATCGCTGATCTCCATCAGGTGACATATGAACTATGCATAAGTAACTCGTACCCTTTAAGTTTTATATTTCAGTCTCACGTTCTCGTCCGTGCACTGGTGTCGACGCGCTCGAGGCTCCGGCGACAAAACGTCCAAAGCAGATCCTCCCTTTGTATTTGTCCAGTGACAAAAAGAAGAAGCCATTTTTATCTGCAGCATTCACAGCCTTAAAAAATCCTGAAGAGGAAACTGTAATCCGAGGCCTTGCGAGGCCCCTGGTCGTATACGAAGGTGATACTTAGGTGATGTTTTGGGATATGAGATGAAAACAGCTGTCAGGAACATGGAACATGGACAACTAGTTGAAAGCAACGTGGCTGGAAAATCTCATTTCCTCGCTGATATGAATTTATCCAAAACACACGTCACACGTCAGTCGCCATTGTTGACATTGTTGGATTTGTGGATCCATGGCCCCTCGGCAGCAGCCGAACAGTAAATACACGTTTCATCCCATCAATACACGTCGGCATAAACTATTGATAACGCCGCATTAAGCAGCGAACGCCCGTCTGCATCGTTGTCCGTTGGTTGTTTGTGCGTTCGCAGCCTCGAGGACCCGAACGTCATCAGAGGACCAAACAAACGTGTGTCACTTTAGTTTTAATTTACAAAAACACAAATGTATTTGCAGATTCTTTGGAAAAACTGTCATATCGTTGAGTCAATGCACAATTTTCGTGTATCGTTATTCTATTCCAGCTGTCAATAAAAACAGTTTAACTCCATCATCAAATGTGTTTGTGTGTATTTGTTTCATTCGTCATTCGAAAGACAAAACATTGATGGTTTTACGGCGACGTCGTCTTGTGAAGGCGTTTTGATTTTATTATCCAGAACAGAAGTAAAGACGCGTTCATCTTCATCAGGAAGGCTGATGAAAACACAGACCATGAGACAAACCGATGAACTTTAAGATCAGAGCAGAAAAAGGAGAAGTTGTGAGAAGATCATTTCGATTAGTTTATTGATACGGACGACGTGACAGACACAAACGCGTTCATGTGGTTCACAGCGTTGATTTCAGGACATGAACCGAAAACCTCCCTGAACCTCAACAACCCGCGAAGCTCTGATGGGATCAGATGAGAGAGAAGAGAAGAACAGAGAAGACACAGGGGAGGAAGAGGAGGAAGAGGAAGAGGAGGAGGAGATGGAGGAGGAGGAAGAGGAGGAGGAGGAGGAGGAGGAGGAGATGGAGGAGGAGGAAGAGGAGGAAGAGGAAGAAGGAGAGGAAGAGGAGATGGAGGAGGAGGAAGAGGAGGAAGAGGAAGAAGATGAGGAAGAGGAGATGGAGGAGGAGGAAGAGGAGGAGGAGGAGGAGGAGGAGATGGAGGAGGAGGAAGAGGAGGAAGAGGAAGAAGGAGAGGAAGAGGAGATGGAGGAGGAGGAAGAGGAGGAGGAGGAGGAGATGGAGGAGGAGGAAGAGGAAGAAGGAGAGGAAGAGGAGATGGAGGAGGAGGAAGAGGAGGAAGAGGAAGAAGATGAGGAAGAGGAGATGGAGGAGGAGGAAGAGGAGGAAGCGGAAGAGGAGATGGAGATGGAGGAGGAGAAAGAGGAGGAAGAGGAAGATGAGGAGGAGATGGAGGAGGAGGAAGAGGAGGAGGAGGAGGAGATGGAGGAGGAGGAAGAGGAAGAGGAGATGGAGGAGGAGGAAGAGGAGGAGGAGATGGAGGAGGAGGAGGAGGAGGAAAAGATGGAGGAGGAGGAAGAGGAGGAGGAGGAAGAAGAGGAAGAGGAGGAGGAGATGGAGGAGGAGGAAGAGGAAGAGGAGGAAGAGGAGGGAAAACACAATAATAAGAATGAGAAGCAGCAGAGAGGACGGATTAATTTTGTGTGACAGCTCAGGACGACCGAGTGTGAGATGGAAAACTCTCTCTCTCTCTCTCCTCTCTCTCCCTCCTCTCTTCCTCCTCCTCTCTCCTCCTTCTCTCTCTTCCTCCTCTCTCTGCCTCCTCTCTTCCTCCTCCTCTCTCTCCCTCCTCTCTCTTCCTCCTCTCTCTCTCTCCTCTCTCTCCCTCCTCTCTCTCTCCTCTCTCTCCCTCCTCTCTCTCTCCTCTCTCTTCCTCCTCTCTCTCCCTTCTCTCTCTCCTCTCTCTTCCTCCTCTCTCTCCCTTCTCTCTCTCTCTCTCTCTTCCTCCTCTCTCTCTCCTCTCTCTCTTCCTCCTCTCTCTCTCCTCTCTCTTCCTCCTCTCTCTCTCCTCTCTCTTCCTCCTCTCTTCCTCCTCTCTCTCTCCTCTCTCTTCCTCCTCTCTCTCTCCTCTCTCTTCCTCCTCTCTCTCTCCTCTCTCTTCCTCCTCTCTTCCTCCTCTCTCTCTCCTCTCTCTTCCTCCTCTCTCTCTCCTCTCTCTTCCTCCTCTCTCCCTCCTCTCTCTTCCTCCTCTCTCTCCCTCCTCTCTCTTCCTCCTCTCTCTTCCTCCTCTCTCTCTCCTCTCTCTCCCTCCTCTCTCTCTCTCCTCTCTCTTCCTCCTCTCTCTCTCCTCTCTCTTCCTCCTCTCTCTCCCTTCTCTCTCTCCTCTCTCTTCCTCCTCTGTCTCCCTCCTCTCTCTCTCTCTCTCTCTCTCCTCTCTCTTCCTCCTCTCTCTCTCCTCTCTCTTCCTCCTCTCTTCCTCCTCTCTCTCTCCTCTCTCTTCCTCCTCTCTCTCTCCTCTCTCTTCCTCCTCTCTTCCTCCTCTCTCTCTCCTCTCTCTTCCTCCTCTCTCTCCCTTCTCTCTCTCTCTCTCTCTTCCTCCTCTCTCTCTCCTCTCTCTCTTCCTCCTCTCTCTCTCCTCTCTCTTCCTCCTCTCTCTCTCCTCTCTCTTCCTCCTCCCTCCCTCTCTCTCTCTCCTCTCTCTTCCTCCTCTCTCTCTCCTCTCTCTTCCTCCTCTCTCTCTCCTCTCTCTTCTTCCTCCTCTCATTGTATCTCTGTCGTTCTCTCTCCTTCTCTCCACATCACTCACCTCCCTCCCTCAGTCTCTCACTCTCTTTGGCAGACATCCAGACTCCCGGGCGACTGAACCGATCAGGTTCTATTAATCTCTCTCTCTCACACACACACACACACACACACACACATTCCGTTCTTACCAGACTTCCCAGAACAACATTTGGACGACTATTTTAAATCAGTCTTGAAAAAAAACGCCATTATTGTTATATATATGGACACAGTGTGTCACTAAATATGACACACTGTGTCCATATATATATATATATATGGACACAGTGTGTCACTAAATATGACACACTGCAGCTTTAAGATGACTCAGGTCTTTTTTTAAAGCATTTGAACAAATCCAGTGTCTCAATTTTTAAAAGTTTTGCTATTTTTTCCCTTGAAAAGCTTGTCAGATCATCTTCCAGCACAAACCTGGACTAAGTCCTCATGATTATATGTATATATCTGTATGTATATTCCCCGGGGGGAAGCCCAGTAGGAGAGGCGGGTGTGGTGAGGAGGAAAAGGGGAAAGGGCTCAGCGATCTGCCAACTGTGTCCGGCCTGACGCCACAGAGTCCACCAGGCGCGCGAGTGTCTCACCGCAGCATCGGCACTTGAGTGCTTTGAGGGCTCTGGCATGAACCTCTGGAGACGTCCCCGAGGATGGATTTTTTAAAGCAAGAGTGCAACCGCGTAGACTTTTCCAGAGGGAACAGGCCATAAATTCAAGGCAGCGGTGACTTCGGAGAATGAGGAAGCTGCAGCATTAAACCCACCAGGTGGAACACACAGCTCTCTCCTGCACATCGCTGCAGAGACGTGTTCATGTTCTCATCAAGGAGTAGATGCTCGCATATGTCTCAACTTCTGTCATCAATTTTGTTGTCATGAAAGCGTTTCATTCAAACCTTGTCGAGACGTACAGCATTAGTGAGTATTCACACATTTCAACATACATCTGATGTAAGAATCGTCTGAATTACAATCAGCAACACTGGTTAAGTTGTTTAGACGTATGCAAATGCCTCATAATACATATTTACCTAATAAAATGGTAAATATAATATAGTCCAGTGTTGGTTTGAGTGTAAGAAAAAATTGTCTGGCAGCTTCAGGATTTCAAAGAAAGGAGCTTGTGACAGCAAAGACAAGAGTTCCATGTTTTTCGTGAAAAGGGGACCTGGGGATTGTGGTCCACTTATTAATATATATATATATATTTTTAATGTTTCATTTACAAGTTGCCAGAAAAAGTCGGAGCTTCAATGAACCAACTTCTTTCTTCTTCTCCGTTACGTCCAAAGTGACGTTGGCGACTTCCTCAGGAGCTCTGAGGAACAGGAGCTGCGTCCTTACTTGCGTCTTCACGACAGAGAACAGACAGTGATACCACCTGGAACCACTAGGGGGCACCACAGTTGTCTGTTGCTTCTTTAAAGAAAAACTGAATATTCCGTTTTCAAATGTCTTTATTGACTTTCCTATGTTAACATTCTGAGCACAGCAAAAAAAACGCCACAACTCTTATTTCACAGTTTCAATACTAAAATGGATTTACATTCACATTTACAGTGAAACTCACTCTGTGCGTGATACACCACCCTGCACAGTAACACATCTTGTGACTAATTCGTACTTCTGTAAGAAGACTCACGTGCTTTCACTTTGAAAGAAAAGAAATATATTCAAAACGAATTCACGAAGCACCTGTCCGTTTGATTTACTCCACTGAAGTCTCTGCCAACGTTAAAATGAGATAACTTACATTTCACAATACAGTTATCCACTTGTAAACATCACACATGACACATGCACTCAGTTGACCAATGAAATTGGATTTGTGTTTAAGCTTCTAGCTATTGACTTTTCCCTTTACTGATGAAATGTGATCTAATAACTCCATAAGGCTTTTCTGCTTCACCAAAAATGGCAAATGAACCAGTTGGCTGGTTAACAGTTTACAGATAATCATCGTGGTCCAAAGTTAATTCTGACTTTGTTGTCGAAGGCAGCCTGTCCGTAGAAAAGCAGCGTAAACTGTCTTCATCTGCTTTTAAATGAACAGCATCCATAGGCTACTGTACATCCACCTGTCTCTATCAAAGTTTGACCAAAAGATGATTAAAATCCGTAAATGAATAAACATAAACCACAAAAAACCAAACATGTACGATAACAAAGTATACTACTTTATCTTCCCCCTGTTGTTCCTGCCCTCATGCAAATATTAGCTCAATCTGCTACCAGGCTTTATTCCGTCATGTACATTTATTATATTATATATATTCATTCTCCATGTGTAACTATTGCTACTGCTCTGTATATAGTATTTATATATATTTTTAATATTTTCTGTTATATTTTGTACATACCTATTGGTTTTTTAAATGTCTTTCTATATTCTTCTATCCACTTTGCTGCGGTAATGTCCACATTTCCCCATTGTGGGACGAATAAAGGCATATCTTATCTTATCTTATCTTATCTTATCTAAACTCTGCGAGCAAGAGACAAAAAACAACTTTGGTCTCATTGCTTTTTAATTATTGTTTTGACGGTTTTGTCCAGTTTTTTGTCCCGAGCCAAAAGTCTCAATGTCCTGTGTCAAGGCTAACATCCTGCGAGCTTGTTTTCAGGTAAATCCTTCCGAGAGGACAAAACAGACGTTGTCCTTTTGGACATTTATGAGACAGAATGGTCTGAGCGGGGCTGTCGAGCGATGACTGATGACCTGACGGATCCTCGAGGCTTGTAGCGCGTAGCATAGTTAGCAAGGCGAGCATGGTTAGCATGCTAAAGATAGTTTCCCTTCACCGGATTGGCCTGTGAGCTATCTGAGAAGAACTAATGAGTCTGGTGTGAGTGTCGATTACATCTATCCCGATTTAACTTTAATTTCCTTTCAATGTCTTTAACCTTGAAGCCGTGTGTGATCAGCAGTTTCTCGTTGATCAATAATCTGTTATTTTTCTGTCTCTTTCCAATATTCTGCCATTTTTTTTCTTGCACACAAGATGTAGCATTGTGTCTGCTAGCATGGCTGCCGCTGTTTCTCGTGCAGGAGTGTTCATCACATCTGGATTCAGTCCCTCAGTGTGATGATGACATCGTCGTCCTGTCCTTTCCACAGCATTTCCCCCTCAAAGTCCAGCATCTTGTGTTTGCGGCAGCGCAGCACGATGCCCACCACCTTGTCCGAGATCTTCACGTAGCGATCGAACAGCCGGCCGAAGGTGATGGCGGTCCTGCCCTCTCTGTCCTGGAGGCCCATGTCCCTGATAATCCACACCATCTCCTCCATCTCCCTGTGGATGTGTTTCTGGGCCCGGTCGCCCCTCTCCGCCGTCCTGGAGCCGTCCTTGGGTCGACCGTAGCCGGAGTCGCCCTTGCGCAGGCGCTGCGTCATGGCGTACTCCTGGTCAAACTCCTCGCTGAAGGGGTTGAGCTTCTGGCCCTCCACGTGCTGCTCGGACCACTGCTGCCAGCGGCTTTTGATGTCGCCCATAGTGTTGATCTTGATCTGGAGATAAGAGACAGTGAGCAGGTTAACGTCAGAGTCCAAGGATCCATCTTTCACACCCTGACACCTTAAAATCCACCGGCGAATCGTGGTGAGAACCTCAAGCGTCCACCAAAACAGAAATATTATTATTATTATATAATACGCTTTGACAAGTCGGAACAGATAATGTCACAGTGATGTCATCATAGTTGTCACGGCTTCAATTGGGAGAATTTTTTATTTTTTTTACAGAAAATACCTACAAGCAAAAAAAAAAAACTTACAAAGTCAACATGTGGTTTTTGAAAGAAGACGGGAAGAGTCAACTGAAAGACACCGTCGAGATGCATTATGGGAAGTGTAGGATTCCCATAAATGTTGGAAAATGACTCTTACCAGGGATTGAACGTCTGGACATCTTGGTCTCATTTGCAAAAATTTAACTATTCATTTTATAATCTATCACCTTTTCTGAAGAACAAAACAAAACTGCTGGAGAAACATAAACCGCTTTTCCCATAAACCCTCCCGTACTTTTTTCAGGTGCGCTAAAACCGCTGCAGTGGCAGTGCAGTTATACACTGTACATCCTGATTGATGACCCTCCGCCTTTAAATACACTTCCTTCGAGCGGGTGTAATTGATCCCATGCTTGGCCTTTGCTTTGCACTCAGACGTATATATTAATGGAAATACGAACGCCCATATAAGACTGCTGCTCACAACATTATTTAACACCTTAAGGACCCAGGAATAGGTTTTAAGAACCGAAGAAAAGTGTCTAGTTACTCTTCAGATAATGACAACTTTTCCTACAACTTTCTAATCCTTTCATTTTTCTTGTTGTATCATTTCCTCTGTGCGCCCATATGTCCTCTCCTCCCTCTCCCCCCTCTTTCCTCGGCTTGCCAGACCTTCGGAGCAGTGTCATCAGATCCTCTTGGTATTTGCTCTATGAAAAGTGAAGACTTGTGACAGAAGGACCGTCCACGAAAAACACTGAACCCTTAAGGTGATGATGTTCCTATGGTTCCTGTTTCTTTCTGACTTGGATCAATCTTTGGTTTTTAGGATTTGTTTCTCTCACATTTTTGCTTCGCACCTGAGTCGGGACCTTGATTTCCACAGGATGAAAACTTACTTTTCATCTTGAATACTTTCAGCAAAAACAATGACATCCCTTTGTCTCTTCGGCTTATTTGCTAATGTTTGCAAGCTAACACGACAAACCAAGATTGTGACAATTTTAAACCTTCTACCTCCTCAATGTCACTGTTGCTAATTTGGTTTAATCCGTACACTCCTTGAATATTTTGGTTCATTTTTAAAACTTCTCCTTATCTGAAACTCAGCCACATGGATCCATTTTTAAAATAAAAGCTTTAGTGACCTGTGTACAGTTCCTGCTATTCACGATCCTGCCTTGTGAACTGTTATGGGCATTAATAATCTGCTTTTTATTCCTGGACTTTTTGTTACATTGATAGGATTTGTTGGTTATTATTGTTATTCCCTGTTTTATTGTGAAGTCTAATTTTGTTTGTGTCTCTGCACTTCCTGTTCTCCTCTCTCTTGTGATTGGTCTCTCTGTGATTGTCTGCACCTGTTGCTAATGTGTCTCACCTGTGGTCAATCAGCCCCGCCCCCCTTGTTTATTTAGTCTCTGTGCTTCCCTTTGTCTTCCTGTTCCCTTTTGGTTTCATGTCGCCTGAGGCCTTTTGCTTCGCGTTGCTCCCAGAGATGTTTTTGCTTTTTCCTTTGTACTTATATTTTTCTTCCAAGTGCTTAACCAATGAATTACTTGTGTTGTATTTTACTTTAGTTTTTCTCCTTTTTTTTCTTCTTCAAACCTGACACCAACATGGAGCCCAAACCAGAGCTGCGACCAACATCTGTTACAGACTGTCGGCCAGACTGTCAAGATGTCTGCTCCTTCATGAAGCCATGACGTTCAGTTTTCTAATAAGGACACATGCCTTCACTAACTGTTATGCCACAGGCCGACATTATCTTTACAACCATTTCTTCTTATTCCCAGTTGCGTGTTAATATTCAAATATATCCCAGCTCTGCCTCAGGTTTATATATTTCTCAAGTCAGTGAAATTAATATTACATGTACAATTATTAAATAATCATAAGAGCATTTATCACCAAATGAAAGGAATGAAATGTCTTTACAGTTTCTTGAATATATTGAAGTTGTCTATCTTTTCTCTTGTCAGTGTTTGTACCGGTCTCTCTCTCCCCTTGACCTGCTGTTCCACTGAAGGTCAGGGGGGAGGACACGTTGCAGCGCACGACTATATTTATTTACATATATTCCATTGCGCTGCAGTGCAGCTTGTTTTTATGGGTTGGACCTCGCATGTCGACCCCCCCTGACTCACCGGGGGGGCGCCGGCCGGCTCCTTTGCTTTTAATAGGAGATATTTTAGTGCTGGAGTTGTGCAACTGTTCTGCAGTTTGGTGTCTGTGCGGGTGTTGTGTTTCTTCAGGTGACTCCAGAGGGACTTCTGCTTCACCCTTTTATTCACGCTGTGACTTGCGTGGGTTTATGTGATTCCTTCAGGGGCCGACGGGACTTTTATTGTGGTCGTAGTGAAAAGGCAGAAAGGAGAGACTCATAAGAGGCTTGTCAAAACTTGTGCATAACCCATTGTCTCATACTGAATAATGTAATTAAAGGGCAACTACGCAGGGTTACATGATCTCCTCTATAAGCCAGGCTCTAACAACACTCAAATGTGCAAAAGACCAATTGAAAATGACCTCTGTCGTAAAAAATATCAGGTTTTTTGGACGTTAGCCAGAGAAATAAGTGTTTGGCCTGTTCTGTCGTCACTTCACTTTCACTTGTCTTTATGTACTTTGTAAGGACAAATGACAAATTCCCCCCCGGCAGCGTTCTACCTCTGTGGTAAGGACGTTCCCCACCGAGGTCCAGTTAAAACCTATAGCTACAGGAAAAGGTGAGTCAGTGCAGCGTTTCATACAGGAGGACGGCCCCGGCTTCAGTGTCATTGAATTCCAACTTAATCAGTAATTACAAGAAAGTGTTTTATAATAATGAAAAGGAACTTGTGATAATTAAGTATTTTGGTCAAACTAGCAAGTTCAATTAGTTTATTTGTAAATTCATCAAATATATATATATATTCATGTTATTTCTCTGCCAGGGCGGAAGAAAAAGCAGAACACACAACAAGGCTTTAGCGTTTAAGCAGCCATGTGCAATATTCTCATTAATCTGTAGAGTGTGTCTGACTAACTTCAGATGGTTTGGTCTGATTTGGTTCATCAGTTACATTCTCCACCATGTTCAGTGACTAGCTGCTAACTTGGCATCGGGCTGTTGGGTTGTTTTTGTCCTGCTACTAGAAAAAAGTCTTCAAAAACTAAAGAATTTGCAGTAAAACAAACAAAGATTAGTGTTTAATCACTGTGAGTTATGTTAGTATATCATCATCTACAGTCTTAGTCTGTGATTAGCGGCTCTACCTTGGGCCTGTTGGTCTTGGACTGCATGTCGCCCTGTTCGGTCTTGGATTCGCTGTTGTCGCTGAGCCCGGCCTCCTCTCCCAGTCCGCTGTCCTCCGTGTCCAGGCTGCTGCTCCTCGAACCCAACTTCTTCTCCTGCAGCATCAGCTTCCTGTCTTGGACGGCCCCTCCTCCTCCTCCTCCTCCTGCGCCTGCGCTCTGTAGCGCCCTCATCTGGCGCCGCCGCGTCGGCGACTCGTTGCCCAAGAAGGGCTTGCTCTCCCCGGGGCCGGACTCCATCTTGCCCCGGATGGCGTTGACCACGTCGCTGCTGCTGCACTCGCTGCGTTTGGGCTGGACGGTCTTGGTGACGGAACCGGTCCTGATCTTACTCCCGCCGGTGTCGGAGGCGTCCTCCGCGATCAGGCGCTGGTTGGCGGTGAGTTTGACCACGTGCTTGCGTTCTCTCTTGTCTACGTCCTCCACAGATGAGGGCATCCAGCCACAAGGGATAGAATCCTGCTTGTCGTTGTGCTCGGTGGCCCAACCCTGCCAGCTCTTGGCCAAGTTGGCCACCATGGCGGCACATTTGATCTTGCGAACTGCCCGTTTGAAAGCCTGAGGCTCGTGTGGGGAAACTGTGGTGGTCCCACCGCTACTCATCGTGACAGGATACAAGATGAGCCCTTTTCCCAGAAATCTGTATTGTTTGTTTCCAGTGATTTAGAAAGAAATTCTGACAAGACCTTGCAGAGTGTGACGTGTATCGTTCTAGAGTTTTCCTGCGACTGTAGGTCCAACAAAAATAAGCAGCTCAATGCAAAAGGCTCTGAATGTTTTCAAAGTCTCAAAACTCTTTGGATCTTCCAAAAACGGTTCCACCGATAAGAAATATTAATGAAATATTCAACTTGTTGTGGTTCCAGATTCTGACTCGTATGGAAGTTAGACGTCCAAGTCGATCGTGAACAAAAGTTCACACGTCTCAGGGTCTTTATAGCCGCCGGGATGGATCGTCACAAAGGAAACATCCAGAGGCGTCCGATCGTCAGTCGGTCAGTGGGTGAGCCGCCGGTGTGAAGAGTGCGAGGGCTTTGGCTTTAATCCGCTGCTGAAGCCCCTCTGGCTCCACACTGGCCTTTAAATAGGGAAGGGTCGTGAAGGAAGTGATGTCCGCGTGAGGCAGGAAAATCCAGTGTCAACATTCCTGTCGCTGGCACACGAGCACACACACACACACACACACACACACACACACACACACACACACACACAGTGACAGCGGAGTGGAATTTCTCCCAGCGGGATCCAGGGAACAGGTGCCCAGTGTTTTTAGCGACTTGGAGCTTTCTGACCTTACACACAACTAACGCCGCCACGCAAACAGTGAGTCAGCTTGCAGTGTGTGCTCACTGTGTATAAATATATATATATATATATATACTGTATATATATATATAGGGATGTTTTCATTCAAACACATGACTTTAGGCTCTGATCACGGCGATGCGGCGGCTCAGCGAGTGTGAATTCCTCGACCGTGGTCCACAGAAAAAGCATCTCAAGTGTTTGTGCCTGTGCGGCTATTTTGAGTCTCCGTGTATATTAGCGAATATGCGAGTGTGAAATTTCTGGATCATGATTCGTATTAATGTGCGCGCCATTTAATTAAGTATGGGCTTTGAGAATGAGACTTCCTCACTTGTTCGTCGGGACGCAGGAGCTGTTGTGGCCGTCGCAGCTGCTGCTTTGGTTTTTGTGACCTGATTGTTTGACTTTGATAAGAATTCCCATCGGGGAGCAGGACGGCTGCTGCATTTACATCTTTTGTTTCCATCTTTTGGAAAGTCAAAGATTAACGAAGTTACACATATTCAGGAGAACAAACCGATCGAATAACGACCAGATGAACAAAGTCAAGTCCTGGTTTACACATTATCGTTGTTTGGTTTTTTCTTCTATTTATGTTGAAACTGAATCCGTAACTGTCCCGTGTGGAAGATGCAGACGATTCAGATTTCAATCAAAACATTTACAAGAACTTCAAGCTGTATTTGATCACAGAGTATGATCAACATTCTTATGTTTAATTTTATAGTCTATCAATACATCACATGGAATATGGAATAATATTCCCTTGAAAGAAAAAAACTGAAACCCCTCAACATTACTTGAATTAATTACTTGATCAAAGAAGTGGCTCTTCTGCAAATTAGACGAGACAAACTTTGGAGTGACAACACAGTCAGATTCATATTGCAGACGGAAGAAGTTATGAGCGTTTAAAGATTCTTCATGACACCTGATGACTGGAATCAAATCAAGGATATTGCGTCTGATAAATACATGAAGATCTTTCCTCTTATTTTTAAATTGAGTTTGCTTTACATGAATCATTTTGAATTTTGATTTGAGTGTTTTGTGATGAACTGTCTGCGTGTTTGTAACAAGCAAAGAAACGAACTGATGAACCTGTCATTTTCCAGCTCGTGTTCCCTGGTGGCTTCCCCTCACACGCCTCGCTACGGAGTTTCTGCTTCGACAAAGCCCATTAGCTCTCGTCATTACAATCACCAAGGGGATAAAGTGTAACAATAAATGCAACAGAGTTCCAGCGGATTGACTGACGGGCTGTCGGCGAGTTTCATGACGGGATGAGATGATCAATCTGCAGCGTCCAGTCGTTGGTGCTTTATTAAATGAGGCGCGTCATCGGAGCGATATGCAACAACACATTCCACCAGAGGTCCAATCAGGCCAGGGGTGTTCCTAAAGGGACTTTGGGGGGGCCCCGGGCAAAAAGGAACCTGGGGGGGGGCAACATCAAACCAAACTGACCCCTCCCACAGTTTATCCCAAACTTCAAATGGTTCTTTTATGACCAAAATGACAAACTGTTCATCAACATCATACAATCTCATTCAAACCTGTGAAATTACAAAACAGAAAACTATTGTTTAAATTGTTTGGTATAAGTGTTTATAGCCGATCATAGAAGTGATGTGGTTTCTCAGAAAGTCGTCATTGCTGTCGACTGGGACGTAATCAGCCGTTCTCGGGGGCCCAGGCAATTCGACACCCCTGAATCAAACCACGCTCGTAGACATCAGTCCTCTAAATATACATATGATTTGTCTTTCATCAAGATCCATGAATTATTCTCTGGGAAATCAGGGGGACAAACACAAAAAAACAAAAACCTTTGTTACAGATTCACAACAAAATTTGATGGATTCTTTCTTGTCCCTTGTGTTTCAAACAAAACAAACAGGTAGGGGTGAAAACATAACCATAACTATTCATAACTTTTATTTTTATGTTCATTTCATGGCCGCAAAGTTCACCCTTGAAAAATCTTTTTGGTTGTTTGCTGGTTTTGATCCTGACATTAGAAAATGTTCAGTTTGCCGTAAAGAGATGATTTATTGATTTATTAGATGAACTATGAATTAGCGAATGATGAGTTCAGTGGCGTTCGTGAGAAACGAGGATTATTTTCAGTCTGACACACGACCAGACAAAGCCGAGTGCGTCTTCAGAGCGTCTGTGGACTGAAATAACCGCCTGGCGTCCGGAACCGTCGCCGGCTCAGGTTTCTGGCATTTGTGTGTGTGTGTGTGTGTGTGTGTGTGTGTGTGTGCGTGTGTGTGTGTGTGTGTGCGTGTGTTCAGCTGCCTTCCATGCACGCTGAAATAGAAACGCCGGATTATTATGTAGATCAAGTGAAACTGGTCTTTGTATGAACTACTTAATTTTTTGTATGTATGAAATACATTTTGAAAGAAGAGTCATCTTAATTTTGCTAGTTAAATTATCTAAATTTTCAAGTCAAATTAACGTAATTTTGCAAGTAAAGTAAAGTTAAAAGTTTAGTTGACTTTATTTGCAATATTAGGTTGAGTTTAATTGACAAATAAAGTTGACTTTACTTGGAAAATGTATTTCTTATGTACAAAAAATTAAGTAGTTAATAGAAAAGTCCAGTTTTGCTTGATCTATATAATAATCTGATGCAAAAAGTTGCCTTCATTTTTCTAAGTAGATCAAGCAGGATATGTTTATCAGTGTAATGACACAAGTAGCCTTTTTAAATGTGACTCAGTCAGAGGTAAAGAAGTTTTCACACTGAACGTGAACAGTGAGTCACCGGCTCAATATGTCTGTATGACTTTATAAATATTATTAGTCTTCTTTTTTCTGCTGCTGCTGTGACTAAATCAAAGGGGGATCAATAAAGGTAAAACTTATCTTATTTTATCTCATAATATTTAATTATTACATACAAAAGGCAACCATACAGTACTTCTATATGTTGCGCTTTTCTATCACACATCTCATTCCTCTCAAGTATCAATCATCAGATATGTATTGAATTGTATCGTGAAAATAAAAATAACTTAATATTTATTAAGTTCTATGAATTATCTAAAGATCTTCTTCAAACATGTTTTAACAGATATAAAACATGGATTTGTGTCTGATATATTTTTTTCTGTTAAATTACATAATATTCTTCATATAAAAAGTTTAAGTCTCCCTCTTCAATGAAAAGTTCATTAACAGTGATATGATGCTAAGTGGAAGATGATATAGATTGAAAACTAATTTAGAATCCCATGGTAGGAATGAAGTCATCAGGAAGTTGGAAAATTACATTATATAATTTAGTAATGCAACAAATAACACTAGAGGTACAAACTATAGATTAACCAATCGTACGTCATCATACGGAATAAATGTTGTCATTATGCAACAACATTATCACGGTATTAAAAAAAGGTTATGCATCATCCTTCATGAACAAACATTCCAGCATTGCAACATATCTTGCAGCAGATGACAGTTTTTCTATTAATGTTCATTCGCGACTAATTGGAGGACGATGTCTTTGTCTGAGGCGGCTGACGCCATCGCTGCAGGACGGCGAGCCAGACGTGAGATCTCTTTACTCCTTTGGTTTGTCTGCCTGGGCTATGAGTCACACACACACACACACACACACACACACACTTGTGAGGACCCTGACTGAGATTCCATGACAGACAACTATAAACTTAATCATCTCGGCTACATGTTTCAAACTAGTTTTACACTCTCGTGCGTCATGGGACTCCATCTCTGTCAGTGTCCATCTTCATTTGCATCTGGGTTTGTCATAAACAACATATGTCCTTTGTACCAGTCAACTGAGTTATGTTTGCTTTCTGGATTATTCCAGAAAATATGAGAATAATCTCCAATAAGAATCACACTTCCTTCACGTTAGCGCATCACATCCGTTAAGTCTGTGGAGCCGAAACAAACCCAACCTCACCGCAGAGTTAAAACATGTGTTCGCCTGAAAATGGGATGATTTTGACGCCAACTCGTCCCCACAACGTGAGTGTGTCAACAGATTGAGGTCCCCACGACATGAGTAAGACCTGAGCGCACACACACTCGGAGCTGTCGTCCAAGTGTCCCCGTGTGAAGACAGATTGGACTCAGTGTGAGAGGAGAACGTTTCTCTGGCGGCCCGTGATGGCGGTGACATCATCGCGTCGCCGTGGCGATGTGAGCAGTGTGTTCTGATCCGTCTGTGGTGAAAAGAGCAACTGTCGCTGGTGCTGCCGGATCCTCTTCGGTCTGGATCCACAGAGGACGCTGGAACACACGGACGGAAATAAAATAAGGTCAAAATACTCGCACACACATTCTCACTCTGTATTTTTTTTTTCTACAAATCCACCGACGTAAACCACAGTATAAAGGTCGGACATCTTCTATGGATACAATGACTTCATCGTCATAGTAACAAGAATAAACATGGTTGTCAATGTGGAGAAGTTTGGCTCAATTACGATTTGGGAATAATTCATTGTCATTGGGATTAAAAACACATGGTTCAAGAACTTGAATATATTGTCCATAACTCTGTGTTCATATGAGTTAAATATAGTCACATGAGGTGGACCGACCTCCGTGTGAGTCTCCATGTTTCTACGTCGTGTTGAATACACTTGTTGAACTAAACGCTCCAGAATACGTCGCGTTCACGTTGAATTTTCAGACGCTGCCGGAAACAGGAAATGGAATCAGCGGTGCGACACCATAAAGTGTCCCCTGTCGGTCAATGGCTGCAGTTTGCAACTTTACCACCAGATGGCACAGTGTGTAATATTTAGAAGAACTTATTCACAGAAATTGAATTTATTGCCAATAAGCATGTGTTCATGTACTGTATGTATAATCACCCGCAACAAAGAACCGATGTTTTCTTCATCAGGCAACGGTAGAATCTGCAGCTGTGACGATTTGCATCGTGTCACAGACAAACTTACTTTTTACATTTTTTTTGTGCTGCTTTTTTGGAAGAGCAACTCATGTTTCCCTGTTTTTAGATTTCTATTTGTGCCATTACACAGGAGAGAGAGACATAGAGAGAGAGAGAGAGAGTGGACGGAGGATGAAGCTCCGCTCACGGCGTCGCCACCGTCGCCGAGGCAAGAGCCAACCGGAGACGGAAATAAACCTGACAGGCGCTTTTTCATTCTGCGCTCTGTTCCCCCTCAACTGTGAATAAGACGCAGCTGAGT
>NC_061520.1:1275000-1290000 GCF_022379125.1 Scophthalmus maximus
CTCCTCCCTCCTTCTCCCCTTCTCTCTCTCTCTCTCTCCACTTCTGTCGTCCTCCTCGCTGTTGTGATTACAAGACAAATGAGTCTGCCTTCTTATAATGGAGATTAATAAAGTGATGATAATAAAAGCCACATCGCCATCGTTCATCACTACTCCTGCTGAAACAGTCCAGTGAGTCGGTGATGATGCAGGATATGTGATGACACAGTGATACAGCAGTCGACGTCCAGACCCATTAGATAATGGAGCTGATATTGTGATGGAGCAGATAATGCCGCGCTCAGCTCGAGCTGCTTCACACAGCTGTGTGGAAATTAATAGATTTAATACCTTTTCCTGGACAGAAAAGCGAGCACATTTAATTGGTTGGAAAGCATCAACATTTTTTATGTCAATGAAATATCTTACTGTTGCATTTTCTTAAAGAACCCTGCAGTCACTTTTTAAAGTATATGAAAATAATCTAATATTTAGTTTAACATTGTTTACCTCTGAAATGTGTCTGAAACCATCCTCTCTCTCTCTCACTGAGGAATTCTGAGACAAATAACACAGGCCCCGCCCACCACAGCCGCTCACACTAGGTTGACGGTGGAAGAATGTGATCAACAAGATGGTTAGAGGCAACATCACCAACTGCTAATGCTAACGCTAACTGTCTGCTGACACCTGCCATCCTGTCATGATGCTACTGCTAATGCTAACGCTAACTGTCTGCTGACACACCTTTCGTCCTCTTGTGGATGCTAACTGCTAATGCTAACGCTAACTGTCTGCTGACACACCTGCCGTCCTCTCTTGGATGCTAACTGCTAATGCTAACGCTAACTGTCTGCTGACACACCTGCCGTCCTCTCGTGGATGCTAACTGCTAATGCTAACGCTAACTGTCTGCTGACACACCTGCCGTCCTCTTGTGGATGTTAACTGCTAATGCTAACGCTAACTGTCTGCTGACACCTGCCATCCTGTCATGATGCTACTGCTAATGCTAACGCTAACTGTCAACTGACACACCTGTCGTCCTCTCGGGGATGCTACTGCTAATGCTAACCCTAACTGTCTGCTGACACAACTGTCATCCTCGCGTGGATGCTAACTGCTAATGCTAACGCTAACTGTCTGCTGACACAACTGTCGTCCTCTAATGATTCGCTGCCTCTGCTGCTCTGGAAGTTTACGGTTTCTTTGCCTCACATTTTCATATCCGACAGCGATTAGTTTTCTGTATTTGTGACGAACCAAATCTAGCTTGAACAGGATTCGTTTGAATTTCAAATTGCAGAGAAATGAAACAGAAATCTCCTCCTCCAGGAGAGGAATGTGAAAACACCAGATACAAGTCGCTGTAGTCGATGTCAGACATGAGAGGACAGAGACAGAAGAAGAACAACACTTTTCTGGGTGGAGCGACTTTAAAGAAAACAAGAAACTGAAGTTAGTTAAAATGCAAACAAGACTCGTCGTCTTCACGCAGTTTGAAACATTTCTCTTGGATTAACGAGACTGTGTTGAGGAGGACGTCCTGTCTCGTCTCACCACAACAACACGAGACGCAGGTCTGACAGAAACAAGCGCTCCTGCTCTAACAAGCTGCGTCAAACAAACGACCCCATCGTTCTGCAACGAGGCTCCAACTGCACGGGGGGAAAATATATATATCGCTGCTGTCAAATATGGTTTTAATATATTCATCATGTGCAGCGTCTTCCTCTGTGGTGCGTACTGGTCGCCAGCTCTCGGGTTTAATGAGGCGCTCGTGTCACAAATGGACCGCCAGTCTGGTTTCTTGCGGATCGAGTCCTCCATCTTTGTTTGGTTGTAACAAGCTGCGAGATGAACGATGTGTCAGGTTTTATATAGATAACTTCACAGCCGCTGTCATGTGTGGTCGGATGGATGACCCTTGTCAGATGAAAAGCACAATACCTGCAACAGGAATGTTTTCAGACGCGTCTTAAACAGACTGTTTGTATTTAAAATGTCTGTATTATTCTCTGGAATCACCAGGAAATGCACACGTCATTTCTCTGTTCCTTCATACGTTGGTATGCACACGTGCATATTCATCTTCTGCAATCGAGTTTTGCCTGATCCATAATTGAATGTGTACAGATCAGACTGTCAGTAAGTGGGTGATGTGAAAGGTTTGAATGACATGTAAACGGTCGTGGGGCAGATCTGGGGTCAGACCTACTGCACTGGACAGATACATATATATGTATATATATATATATATACATATATATGTATATGTATATATATATATATTCGCTTTCATCATCACTCATAACTCGGCAATTCATTATTCTTCATCTCAACCCTTTTTCCTGCACTATGCGTCTGTCGTCTCTCCGACACTTCCTCTCCTCAGCAGAGTATTTTTAGACGCTCGCGTTAGAATATGAATCTCTTCTGTTAGAAACCACAGGATTTTAGCGTTCGTACCAACTCCGTCTCCACATGACACATACGACAACTACAACAAGAAACTTATCTGACTTTATAATGGGATCAATTCCTATATGTTTTAATTTTTCAATAAGGGGACGTATGCAGAGCAAAGTAATATGTAATGAATGTAATGTGTGTAATAAAGAACTTCCCTGCACAGATTCATCCTGCGAATCAAACTGACGACGTCTCCGTCGACAAACTCGCTCGTCCGACCTTCTGTGACCTCTGTACGCGGTTGTCAACTCCAGCAGCCGTCAATCAACATTCATTTCTGAAAACATTCAAATTCTATCTGTCAGCAGAATTAGAAATAGAGAGCGGCGTTTCCATCATCACTAATAGATTCTGGATTGATCGGGTTTCTAAACATCCGTGTTCAGTTGACTGACAACGGAGTCCATCACTTGGCAGAATGAGACGCTGGTTAGTGACCCGGAGGCCTGTTTTAAAAAGACATAATATTTCATAATGTCCAATCAGTCATTTTGTCAGGATAGGTGCCTCATTTCACAGGGAACGTTTTCTTTCGACCTCCGAGACTAAAACAAGACTGAGAAGTTAAAGTTTAGTCTTTTTTACGGTTCATTTTTTATCAACCTGAAAACGCCACGATGACGCCACATGCTGCATAAACAATCTTATAATTTAGGCCCATGAATTATGACATATGAATCACAGGACTGTGTCAGTGTCGGGCAGCAAAAGCACAAACCTGGATTATTTTTAATTTCTTTAAACCAGTGACATTTGTATCGGTGCGACGGTGCCTCCGTAAAATAACATCGAGGGAAACTTTATGTGGAACGTTTGTTGTGGTTTGGAAGCCTTGAGTTTATTACTTTGTTCAGCGCCATCTTGGATTTGTGAAACCAGAAGTAACCATATTTGGAGCAGCTGAGGGGGTGTGGCCTGACGGACCTGTCCACCTACACCTGCAACCTGCACCTACTGGACAGTATTAGCTGTCAATCACACAGTAGAGTCCTTTATCTCACTGACTTCTACAGTAACTGACTTCTTTTTTTTGCTGCCAGTGTCGCCCCCTCCTGGTCGTGCGAGAGGATACAGGTTCTGCAGAGGCCTCGCTTCAGAGGTCGAGGTCGATGAAACAGAACGTCGACGATTATTCTTCATCCAGTGAGTCACATTCACAACAAACAATATGCATCATAGAGTGTGTGTGTGTGTGTGTGTGTGTGTGTGTGTGTGGCCCAACACTGACCTGCTGTGGCCACGGATGAGAATGCATCTTCAACAATACATCAGTCACCATAAAGTACATTCATACATTCATATTTGATTAGTGAACATTTGTAAGTTTTTATTGTTGGAAAAAGAAAATCCCAGTAGCTTCCTCAGTCTCGAACAGTTTTATTAAATCGCCATTTTGTTTTCCTGCAACTTTCTGAAATTAATTAATCAGATTTTTCACTTCTTTATTGTTTCATTTTTTCCGTCTAATACTTATTGCACTTTGTTCTGCGTCACATCACGTGTATGTCACATTCACTGAGCCTGTCGGTCAACTCTCCCTCCTCTTGTTCAGGGTTATATGTAATTCTGACCCTGTTTCTAGAACAACATGTCATACAATTTTTATCTCATCGCCCTCGTTTCATCACACACGTCCGACCGCACACACACATCCGGCACACACACGTCCGACCGCACACACAAACGTCTGACCACACACACAGATCCGACCGCACACACACGTCCGACCGCACACACACACGTCTGACCACACACACAGTCAGTGCCAGTGACCAACACTGACAGATTAAAAAAATTAAAAAATCAACAGACGACATGTTGACGTGAGACCATGTGACTTTAATAGTTCCCGTCACACATTAGACGACGCACTGCTAAAACAAGACTTCCCCAAATATTTCTTTAAACATTTTTTTTTAAGCTGAGGTAGAATTCAAATCATTTTTTGGAAAAAAATGATCATCATATATTGAAGAAGACTTGAAACTAGAGATTGAACCATAAACTCCTCAGGAAAATGTTTTACTGAGGTTATGAATCAAGTGAGAAGTCGACTGACGTTCTCACAGAGTCGCCCTCTGCTGGTCAGGACACAGAACACAGGCTTCACACACACGTGACTTCTATCTTCCTGTGGTTTCGGCGCCACCTAGTGGCCGGAGTCTGTCCCGCGGTGAAACCTGCAGGATGTGATGATAGAGCAGAGAGAGAGAAGAAGATGGATGCAGATATTAATATCATTATTATGACTCGTACAGGTGACGAGGTGAATCAATCACACGGAAAAAAGAGTCTTTATGTGACGTTTCTCGTTTCTAAACGTCCACATGCAGAACTACAGTGTGTCGGCTGGTTTCGAACCAGAAGAAGCACAACAACGACTTTGCCTATGAACATTTTTTTTTTAACTCTTGTCTGTAGCAGCGATCTCTTCCACCGCAGAGCGACGCTGCAGCTGAGGGTGGAATGGGTAACAGCACTGCTCTCTGCTCTGCCTCCTCGGGCCCCGCACAGACCCCCGGTACGAGGCACCGGGCTGGGCCGAGGCTGGAGGCCCGCTCGCACACACACACACACACACACACACACACACAGAGAAAAATTCTCTGATTTCAGCTTATTAAATATGAATATGTTCTGGTTTCTTTGCTCCTCTGTGACAGTGAACTGAACATCTTTGGTGTGTGAACAAAACAAAACATCACGTTGAGGTTTGGGGAAACACGATCCACATTTTTCATCGTTTTATGAACCAAACAACTGATCGATTAATCAAGAAGATAATCAACAGATTAATCCATAATGAAAATAACTGTTAGTTGCACCTCTAATCATATATTATATATAATGAAAATTATATGTATATCAGAAATTAGCCCAAGATTAGGTCAAAGAAAGTTATGACATGTTACAAACTTTCTCTTGGAAACTGAGAAGGTGAAGTGTTGTGTTGAGAGATTCATCAATGATCAGAAGAGCTGCAGATTCAATTAGTGTCGATTGACTCATTGATCAACTCATCCTGCTGTGACTAAAATCAAGTTTGAGATCGATATTTTTGGGAAAAAAAACTAAATTTCTCATCAGGCTCAAGTTCACAACCTGCATGATGACGTGGCAGGAACAACGGGAGTGTGTGTGTGTGTGTGGGGGGGGGGGGGGGGGGGCAATGAGCGTATAAGTCAATTCATAAAGAAAATAAATCGATCGATATCTTCATAAATGTGTTGAACACAATGAAATGTCTTTAATCTCTGTTGTCATGAATCTGCTCCGCGACGCGACGTGTCCGGACGCTGTGAAACTTCCCGGAGGCTCGAGATGCGACGACAGACGTGGACACGAGCTGAGACCGAGAGAGAAGGAGAAGAAATGTGAAGCGACAGAGAGACTGAGAGGAAGACAACAATCATAAACTCACCGGTCGGACGGTTCGATCGTCTGCGGCGACGTGTGGAGACGTGGAGGATGGAAAAGGCCCGGAGCGGGAGGAGGAGGAGGAGGAGGAGGAGAGTGGTCCTGCCTATCGGAGCACGCAGCGGGTTGCCAGGTTCGCCGTCTATCCTGCTGCGCCACACGCCGGACAGCGGGGGTGGAGGTGACAGAAGTTCTCATTCCGTTTACTTCAGTTAAAATGTGTTTTACTTAATCATTTTATTATTGTGTTCAGTCATTTTGCACAATATCATCACTACACACAGTATCAAGTAGAAACTTTGAGTATTTCTACTCATGTACTTTTTCTTATCACATCATTATATAGATTATGGATTATAGAAAATTATGATGTAGATTGTTTTCAGGTGGTTTCGTATATGCAGTAGATATATGTAAGATGTGGCAGAGTAAAAAAGTACAATACTTTGCCATTCTTAGTAAAATATATGTATCTGTATGTATATGTATCCACAGCACAGATTACAAGTAACTCAAACCTGCACTTGAGCAAATGTACTTAGTTGCTGTTTTTTTTGTTTATTTCTTTTCTATTGTCATAATAATAATGATGTTGATGATGATGATGATGATGATGATGATATATCTGGTAGAATTGTTTGCATGGCATTATTTCAAATCAGGCAAAGAACAACAGGCAGACGTCAAGAACTTATCATGGAGAAGAAAATGCCACAAATAATAAATAGGTTCATGATTTTTTTTTTACACATCTGCCTGGTAACAGTGGAGAAATTGTCTTTTAAACACATTTTCGCACGCGTTTTGTGTGAAAACGCCTGTTTCCGGCGGACCTGGCAACCCGCCGCACACCGGCCGCTCCGCAGTGCGCAGACTCCAACAACATGGCGGACGAAGTGGAGCAGGTCGGTGCCGCCGCGGTTCAAGTTTGATGCTTTTAATCAAACACAGCGCGAATACAATGACGTGTAATGAACGAAGAGGGACGAGTTCCTTCGGGTCGTGGAAGTTGTTCGGTCGCGGAGTCGCTTCGTGTGCAGTGTGACGGGGCCGCAGCCCGGCGCGGCCCTGTCGGAGCGGCTAGCCGCGTTAGCTTCCGTTAGCCGGCGATGCTAACGGTCAGAATGACACGGAAGTTCAGCGCAGAGTTTAAAAAACATGTAGTTATGAGAAGATGAAGTCTGCGGTTGTGTCTGTGGTCGGTGAGCAGCTGGAGACAAGTCGAACGAGTTGGACTCGTTCTGCTCAAGTCGAACTTTATTATCAGTTCTGCAACAATGTGCAGGACACGTTGTGTTCATCTCCCAGCAATAAGTTCAGATCCAAATTCAAAGGTTTTCATTTGTCACGTACTCAAACAGGACGCGCAGTGAAATGCTTCTGTGACATGTGCTGTACTTCTGTGCTCATATTCAAAAAATACAATATAAAATATAAAATGCAGTGCAATGGAATAGAATATAATACAATAAAATACAATGACGTTTTAGCAGAAGTTATAGTTAGGTTATGGTTAATTTACATGTGCAATAGTTATGAAATGAAAGATATTATAAATAGATACAGAGTTAAAACTACGTCGACAGGCAGATGTACAAATGTTGCAGTCCAATATGGTTGAAGTGTTCAATAAGTTCACGAACAGATAAAGTAATATGAACAATTGATACTTTTTAAATTAAAGTGCAATGTACAGGAAACTAAATGACTTGTGATGTTCAATACTGATGTGGTCGCTGTGAAAGGCACCGATCGAGTCAAACAGTGATTCAATCTAAGCTGCAACAAATCATCAAAGATGGTTGGACGTTCATTTAGTCGTCGATTATTCATCGATGAATCGGTTCAAGTAGTTTTGTACGGCGGGAAAAACAAGTCATGATTGTCTGATTTCATCTTCCTCCATGTGAATGTGTTCTGGTTCCTCTGTGACAGGGAACTGAAGATGTTTGTGGATGAAACAAAAATCTTCATCTTGGATCGACATTTTTCACCATTTTATGAACCAAACGACTGATCGATCAATCTGAGGAAATAATCCAATCCAAATACCAATATTAATTCAAGTCCCATGTATTTGGTTGTATCTGTGTTCTGTATCGAAATCGGCCTCCGCCCCAAAAAATTTTGGTAGTTTTGTGGGAAACGCGTGTGCGAGTGTCTACTGGTATCGAAAACATCTCCAGTATCGAGTTGCAGATCTGAGATCTGTGTCGGTCGTCGGTCGAACTAATGCCCTTCGTGCTTTGCCGCAGCAACCGACGACCAACACGGTGGAGGAGCCTCTGGATCTGATCCGACTCAGTCTGGACGAGCGGATCTACGTCAAGATGAGGAACGACCGGGAGCTCCGTGGCCGACTGCACGTAAGACACACGCACATGCGCACACGCACACACACACGCACATGGACACGCACACACACACACACATGCACACACACATGCACACACACATGCGCACACGCACACACGCACGCACATCTCCTTAAACAATTTTAAGTGTATCAAACTACGAGTGAATCATCTGCGATGGGAAACCAAACCTTGCGGTTGTGCCTGAAGACTGGCGACCAAAATTATCAGACATGTCAGAAGTTCATGCGAGCGTCCGATCGCTCCCTTCACTGCACCGTAAACGACGAAGTGTTCCCTCCGCCCCTGAACGTCCCTGGTGTGTTTGCGTCCAGGCCTACGATCAGCACCTGAACATGATCCTGGGCGACGTGGAGGAGACGGTGACGACGGTGGAGATCGACGAGGAGACGTACGAGGAACTGTACAAGGTAATGACGCGGACCCGTCTTCACTTCTACTGAAACACGACTGTAATACAGTACAGTAGTATCTGGTCTCTTGTAATATGTGAAAGAATGTTTGGAAATTAATTATTTTTTTGTGTTTCTCCGATAAATATAGTTTTTGCAAAGTTTATTGTATTTTTTTTTTTCATTTAAAATTGAATTGGGATCACAATTGGTGTACATAATATAGCACTCTTTTCTTTTCCTTAAAATATATATATATATATATACATAAATAAGAATAAAATAAACGAATAAATGAAAAAGTAATTGAACGTGACCTAGGGTTAAAAAAATATATAAATAAAAAAATTAAATAATACAAAAAAATACATGAAAAAATTCTAATAATGAAATTCAGAAAAAATGGGCAAAAAAACATATACACCATTTTCCGTTAAAAAAAATATATATATATATATAGACAGCAATGAAATAAACTAATAAATAAAACTAATACATCAGAAAAAAGTGTAATAAAAAGGAGTCAAGCTGAATATATGAACTCCTAGAGAAAAGGAAGAGAGAAGTTGATTGTATTTTTTCTTTGTGTCCTCGTCAGTCGACCAAGAGGAACATCCCCATGCTGTTTGTCCGAGGCGACGGCGTGGTGCTCGTAGCTCCGCCCCTCAGGGTGGGCTAACCCGCGACACGCTTTCCTGGTGTGACGGAGCGTCAGTGACGGCCGGGACGTGTTCCGGCCCCCGAGGAAGAGGAGGAGGAAGAGGGCTGTGCCGTCCTGACGAGGGTTTAAGAAACACCTTCAGCCCCTCGAGCTTCAGACTGTCACCAACTCAAACCTCAGAAACACTGCAGATTTCTAATTTCCCTTTTTGTGAGGCTGCTAAGAAAAGAAAAAAATGTTTTTGACTCGAGAAACTAAAGTAAGGGGACGTTTTTTGTTTTTTTATTTTCTTTCAGGCGTTTTGTTTAATTGGTTTTGGGTTTGAAGTGATTTCTCGGGATGTTTAATTTGTCTTTGCTCAGTAGAACATTGAATAAATCGCTCAGTTGTCGTTAATATGCCCGGGAAAAAGATTAATATTGTTTTAAAGAAAAGTTTCCTCTCACTTTCCAGTGATGTCAAGTACCAGACAATGTTACAAATGTCATGATGATTCGACTGGCCTCAGTTATGAGTCTTTAAAAATATATTTAAAAAATCAAAAACTGAGCTGAGGGGTTTAATGCGATTCCTCATTTTGAAACGATTTCTCGAGGGAAACTTCTGCGTCTGAACTTCCTGCGGTGACTTTAAAATCCACGATGTGTGAATAAGTTCTTTTGAGTTTCTGTTTTTAAGTTTGATCTTTTTTTATATCTATTTTTCTAGTGTTGTGTTGGACGTGCGAGCGCATCATGCTCAGATGTGTTGACATCTGTTTTCATTTGGTTCTTTGGTAAACTTGGAATAAAAAAATTATCATTTTGAAAAAAAAAATGTGTTTTTTAATATTGTGTGAAAATTAAAGCAGATTTCAAGAGTAACCATAGTTTGTTATTTTAGAAATATTAAATAGTAATAAATTGATTTAACGGTAAAATGTAAAATGGGCAGCTACTCTGCTAACTGAATCTGTATGGATTCAAAAATTCTAACTGAAAACTCATTGTCCTCGAAATACAATTTTTTTTTGTTTGAACCTAAAGTTTGAAAAGTGAAAAATATCAACTTGGTCTGTCACAATATCAAGATTTTCATGAAATTATTATCCTGGTTGAAATAATTCACAATAAAAATATTTACAATATTTATAGAAATATTAGGTGATACCTGTCAAATTAATAGTGTAATTCTCTTAGTGGTGGAAAAAAAATATCCAACGCAAGTACCAATAAACTATTAAAGTAGAACTCTTGAATACATTTTTGAAAGTTGTGTTCAAAAATATTGTGCTGTTGTGTTTTTCCACTAGGTGGCAGCACATATCTGATAGATCATCTACAGTATCATCTGTTGAATGGATTATAGATCAGGACTGAATGTGAATAGGCAGCTTGGCTACACACACACACTGTCACACACTCTTACTACCTTGTTTGGAAACAGCGAATTTTCAAGTGGTTGGAAAGTAAATTCTTTAAACAGATGAGACAAATCAGTATTTTTCAGACGGGCAAATAAAATAAATAATGTGCCCAACCAAGAGAGAGATGAATAGATGCTGACGTTTTTCTGGTTGGATTAGCACGTCTCTGGACTTGTTGGTCGGTGTCTCCACTTCCTCCTGTTGTAACACAACGAGGCCGACATGCCAGTTTTTCCAGGTGTTTCCACGACTAAAGTTCAGGGTCCGTTCCAAATCTGTCTCATGAATCATTGACGTGTTGAAGTTGGAATGCTGTACTAACACATCTTCTTATACCTAAACAGGAACACCAACCTTTCTGCACACGACGACCAGTGTGTCTCTTTCCAGCAGACCGACCTGGGGATTCATGCTTTCGTCCTTCCTCTCACTGACCTCCAGGAGTTTCTGAACTGGGGGAATACGAGTGATGTCACCATCCCTGAACATTCTTCTCCCTCTGAGGGACTGGAACTGCGATGTGTCACTCAACGGACGGCGATGAGCAGCTCAGCATCTCCTGGCCTCCAAATATTTTCAAATGACGCCTTTTCTGCAGATTCAATCAGTCACAGCCGTTCACGAAACAACCTTAACGTGACATTCAAGCAGAGAGACAAATGTCCGACAGCTCGTCACGGCACTGACGTTATATTACCTCCGTACTCCTGATGTCTCTCACGCATCATGGTCCGTCCAGCACCTCCACCAGCGTCTGTAAGGCTTCCTCAGAGAATCTCTAGACTAATTATCCACGAGTACCATCTCTTACTATATTGCTTATCTTTAACTTCTGCTACTATTGAAGATATTGTTTAAAGATAACTGGGAATAGGGAAATACAGAATGCAAGGAAAAACTTCCCCGAATCATTTATTTCTTCACAGTACAAGCCACCGTTATAAGAGACGTGTCTGTAACACCGTCGACACTGTGAACGGAACCCAATGTCACATTTTGAAACCATAAAAATATCAATATTTGTCAAACACTCTGCGACGGGCGGGTTCTGGAACAGAAACTTCGCCCGGCATGTGTCACTGGCTGTACGACGTGGAAAAGGAACCGGTCGGACTGACAGAGTGAAGCACTTTCCACTGGAGCTGGTGCCAACGGAATCTGAAGGCCTCTGAAGACCTCTGAAGGCCTCTGAAGGCCTCTGAAGACCTCTGAAGGCCTCTGAAGGCCTCTGAAGACCTCTGAAGGCCTCTGAAGACCTCTGAAGGCCTCTGAAGGCCTCTGCCTCTGAAGGCGTGAGAGTCAAACGATTTCTCTGGTCCCGTATGAACCCTTGGGCAGAACTCCAAAAACACTTCGTCAGGCGACCAGCCGCTGCTTGGCACCTACCTAATACCATGGCTATGGGGAGGCGCGGTGGTGGCGCCGTTGTGCTACGGGGGCGTTTCAACAGCGGCAGCGACGGGGAAACAGAGTCGGCGTTGAGGGGAAGGATGAACGCTGCCAAGTACAAGTAT
The DNA here is from genome assembly GCF_022379125.1 of Scophthalmus maximus. NCBI lineage: Eukaryota > Metazoa > Chordata > Actinopteri > Pleuronectiformes > Scophthalmidae > Scophthalmus > Scophthalmus maximus. Next base: position 1,287,216 of record NC_061520.1, read on the forward strand.
AAAAACTGTGTTTATGAACTGAGACTGCGGCGACAGTTCAAGCTCAGAGCCATGACGACGCTGGAGAGTCGGACTCTCCTGAGGAGACACCCGAAGACAGAACTTCACGGACTCTTCCCGGTCACTCAGATGGAGCTTCAGAGGATCGACGTGAACACAAGAACACGCCCCATGAATCTCAGGGGAAAAATGTCCCAACAGTGCTTCTGTTCTTTCTCTTGTCCGTTATCACCAGTTTGCAACGTTCGTCAACAATCCGGCAGACGTTTTCCGAGCGTCGACAGGCCCGACCGGTCCTCAAACATTGCGTAAAACCTTAATGACTTCGTGCCTCGCATGCCTCTACACTTGTGTCACAAATATTTTTCTAATCGCTGGAGCTCTGATGTGATGAGGCCACATCGCTTGGCGTTCACGCTCGGGCTAAAAATGTCTCTGATGTAGCTGAAGGTATTTAAATCCAGACGCCAACGCCCAAGTCTCTTCTTTTATGGACAAGAGGGGTAGGCTTTGACCGGAAGGTTATCGGTTGGAATCCCCGGACCATGTTACAGCTATGCTTTCATATTGATATCAAAATGCAGCTGAATATTCGGCTTCCTCTTGACGCTCGTGCAGTTAGTGCTTTAATTAGACCATACTGTTTTGGAATGCATGAGTCTTTGTGAACTACAATACAGGAATGGATGGACAGTGGGGCCGAATACCGGAAATACAGAACAATGATTATTTTTTTAACCAAAACCACTGGTCAGGTCCCGGTTTTAGTTGCTGTAGAAAAAGTAATTGATATATTACAACAGGTATGAATATTTGATATTTAAATAGATTTTCATTGTGTTTTTCTCATGGTCTATAACAACATGAGAACGAAGCTCCCCCTGGTGGTAGGACGAGCTGCCGAATGCTGTCGGAGCATCGGCGTCCCTGTCAATGTCCAAGAACCTCCGGAAGACTTGTGTTGTCCTCGAGGAACCCTCCTCTCCCAACGACCCAACGAGAAGTGTGATCCGATCGAACAGATTCAACACTCACCTCAATGTCCCGTACTGTACTGAAGCTTAGTGTTGTAGCTCAGTTGTGAGTCGCTTTGGATAAAAGTCTCTAACAAATGATATCGTTTAGCAGGAGAGATTGTGATCTTTGCAGTTTGTTTTGTTGTGAAGTCAACCTTAAATTTCATTGTGATGTTAATCAGTCGCAGTGAGAAACACCTAGAAAGAGCTCCTTTTCATCCAGAATAACTCTTCGTAGGAACGTTGAAGGTTCCACCGAGACTCGAACTCGGATCGCTGGATTCAAAGTCCAGAGTGCTAACCATTACACCATGGAACCTGTTCTCTGGTAGGACCTCCATCTACTGCTCACAAATAAAAGGAGTGCTGCACAAAATGACGACCTATTCCTTCGGGGTACATACAAGACAAGAGGTTATAGTTCACCCTGTGAGCAGCGTGCAGACCGGACGCTGCTGCGACTCGCTATCGGAGAGTGACCAGACGGTTCAGCCAGGCCAGGGCTAGGTGGTTAGCATGCTAACTTCCGTATAATCAAAGTAAAACAAAAGTTAGCATTGGTGCTGCTGTTGGCGATTAGAGGGAAGTTAGTCTGAGGTTGAACTTGTGACGACCCTAAATGCTAACTTTGGCCATGTAGCATTACAAGCTAACACTTACATGTTGCCCCTTTAAAGGACGAATCTCCCGTTCCAATGGTCCCAGTGTAGCACACTTTAGTGGCGCCGTCTTCATATGAATTTCGACCGCGGCCTCACAGCAGATTATACTAAACACATTGTTGAGCCCGAAAAACTGAAACAAGGAGCTAAAAGAGGCTAAGATTTCCATCGGACGCCCTGTGTGTCTGATTTCAAAATGACAGGAGGTCGACAGCAGCTGCCTCTGGCGATGCCTGTTCCACCCGGCGTGTCGACCAGAAGAACTGGAAACTGTCCCACATTGTGGGGTCGTCACGTGTCGGAGCATTATGGACAGAAATAACCGCAGACACAAGGACACACACACACACACACACACTGCTGCACAGCAAACCTGCCATAAGGTGGCATGTGTCCTATAGACCTAAAAATAAACCAAATCCATGCTTGCAAGTAATGTGTCCTTGAATGAATAGCATAAACACACAGACACACACACACTGCTCCTCTCGTGGAGGTGTCAGGAGTATCACTGACCTACGACCGGCCACCGCCTATTTCTGTATCTGACACCGAGCGGAGTAACAAAACTGGAGTTTGTGTGTCCGACTTGATGGTCGACTGTCGGGAGGTTCTGTGGCTGCAGACGCCCGTCGCTCGGAAACTGTACAGTGTTTGAAATCCACCATCTCATTCTCTTTAATCGTGACGGGAACAGCGACATTTACATCATCAAAATTCTCTGTGTCACCGTCATCCAACTGTCTCGAGTTCACTCTATTAATCTAAAGAAAATGTTTTTAAAGGTGATGCAGGGTGTGTGTGTGTGTGTGTGTGTGCGCTCTGTAAAGTTATTAGAATCTACATTTAAAACTTGGGAAAAAAAATCTACAGTCTGTGCCAAAAATCTGAATGGAAGTAGGGCTGCAGCACCCCCTACTGGCAAGGTGTGTAACAAGGAAAAAAAAACTAAACTTTTATTTGTTTTTATTTCATTTTCCCGAAAAAACATGTTGAGAGGAAAATAGTAGCATTATTATAATTTTCATTTTTAGGCCGTTCAGCGATTTCCTGTTTTACTTATGGGATGCACAAATGTAGAACGTGATGATGCGATTAAGATTTTAA
>NC_061520.1:1297500-1330000 GCF_022379125.1 Scophthalmus maximus
AAATTCAGATTGTATAGAGATCAAAAGATTTCAGCTTGGATTCAGCTCTGAAAATAAATGTTTCATAAAAAAAAACACATTCTATAACAAAACGATGAATTCATTTATTGAGAAATTAATCATTATTTCCTAACAACGTTTTGCTTTTCAGCAGTCAAGCACTAATATCCCAGCACTTGAACACACACACTCACACACACACACACACACACACACAAACACACACACACACACACACACACACACACACACACACACACACACACACACACAGAACATGTCTCCCCTGCAGAGCCTCTTTGTGGATTTAACCTCTTCATCCTGTAGCCAATAATATTTTAACAAATAATTTAATATCTGATTCACAGCAGGCTGAGGGCAGAGGAATGCGGGGGGGGGGTTAGATTATTAGAAGATTATTCATTGAGGCAGGAGTGAAAACATTTGATTCTTCCTGTCGAGGCTGTTTCCCTTTTAGATTTATTATCTGATACTATTTTCTTGAGTTTCGAGATGTTGTAATTATCATACTGTTTTGTTTTTTGAGGTCAAGTTCACCCAAATGCAGCAGTGTTAGTGTTCATGTGGAGAGTCTGGCCTCCTAGTGAGTGAACTATTTGCTCTCCTTTTAGCTCGGGTGTGGTCTCCACCAGCACTTTCCTGCTTGTGCTGGTTCTGGGCTCGATGAGATCGTTGACAGTAAATCAAACCAGAAGGTTTTTGGCTTTAAAAGTCATCATCAGAATGACACCAGAACACTGAGGGGAACTGCAAAGTCGGCTGATAAGTATCTGTGGGACTTTTGGTTTCACTATGAGTGAAATTATCCACATTGCACATAGTCGGTCCATTGTTGATATAGAGAACTGAAGTGAAACTGGAACTTCCACAAGTAAGAAAATCTGATTCATACCAGGAGCTGAAAGTCCAACATTAGGAACATTTTCCCACAGTTGCTGCACGTTCGCTTCATATGTCGAAATAAGGACAGAAGTTTTGAGATCTTGGGTGAATTTAATGGAAAATGAGAATGATGATTAAATGTTTCAGATTCTAACGTCCAGTTCTGTAGCGGATGCCAACTTGAAAAGGGAATGTAAACTCCATGAACATGCTTCCATCTTTAAGAAATCCCAATGAAAGAGAGGCTGAACGAGGGATTCCACCAAGTCACAGGAGCGAGTGGAACAGAGGCGAGATGGGACGTGACGTCAGGCTTTAATGCTTTGTTCACACTTAAGGCGAAGCGAACTTTTCGCGTCACGTCAATTGTGCGAGTTTGGCCGCACAATCATTTGTGCTAGAACCTGAACATGAAGTGTTGAATGCAAAAAAAGGTCAGACAGGAATACCGATGGGAAAGCCACACGAGTACTAGTACTGGTGTCCAACTTCCTCGCTCACTTCCTGTCAAGCTCCTCTCCTTCTTCGCCCGGTCACGCTACAAAAAGCAACTTGTGTCAAAAAGCTTGGGCTGCTCACACACAGAGACAACGTCAGGACGACTGACCACACTGACGTAGGGAGGATCTCAATGCAGATTGGCTCATGCGTCAACGCGTCAGGTGAATATTTGAAGGAAATCACATGAAATGAAGTTCGTGTCTGTGTGTTGACTTTCTATGTAATCTCATCGTGGGAAACATTTGCGTCACGGTGTTCGATATTCTTTTTATGCAGTTGCAACCGTGGTGGAATATGAACCAACCCAAGTTCAATGGTCAACCCTACAATGTCTAGAGAATCTCAACATATGGGCCCACAGTCAACAGGCCCATATGTCTTATTCGCTGCCACTGGGGAAAAAGAAATCCCTTGTTTGCACTTGACAACGTCTCTCGGGTTCCTTCGATAGTTGGTCCAGACATAAAGACTTGGTACCTGCCATGAACCAGGCTCAGCTAGTCCAACCCAACAGGCTTAGACCACAGAACCATACAGTTCTGTTGGAAGACCAAGTTAAAACAACTGCTCACAGTCTGTGAACTATCCAGAGTATCAGGCACGTGAACTTAGGAAAAAATGTGCTTCCGCAACCCAAATTCCTTACAATAAAAAATGTTTTATTGGAATCTCAGACACAAATACCTTGTGGCATCGCTTATTCAAACTGAACCCGGCAGTTTTCCATGCAGGTGAGTGAAAGTTTCAACGTACCGCCCATTTGCAGTGTTGTACATCAGCCATTCACCCGGCGTGTCCTTTCACCTCAGCCGTCAGCGAACGGGCTCTGCGGGTGTAAGGTTACACTCAGACGACTGACGGCAAAGTGAAACTGCCCCATTAGCTGCTTTCCTCTCTTCTCTTATTATTAATGTAGTTACACCGTGTCGGCGGATCACTTTCCTCGGGCACGCTCTCCCGCCGCTGTCCCCTCCCACCCCGTCCACTCCTGGTAACCGATAGCAGGTAACTGAAGAACTTGGCTGATGAGGTGACGACACTGTTACAGACTCGCTCTGTTTGTTGAAATGTGTGACGACCTTCCGATTTCACACATTCCTTTTATTTCTGTGGAATGAATATGATTCCTTTTGTCACGAACTTGAGAAACTGTTGAAGTTGAGCGATTTGGAGAATAAAATGGTGACTCGTGAGAAAAAGTATAAATTGAATTTATTTTATGACCTTAGCCATTGGCGGGTTGCTGTAATATTCTATCAAATATGTCAAGTCATCTTCCTTGATCCAGCTCAATATCACAAACCGCAAATTTACGTCATGAGGCTTTTCAGTCTGCAATTGAGGCTTTGAACTCCATCCATCCTTGATTTTACGAACTCAAGCTGTTCTGTTCAGTTTTGTTTGGGAAGCACAAGGCAATACCCTGATCGATCCAGAAGGACATTACACAGTAAAGTTTTCTTTGTTTCTCATGGTTTATTATCTTCATTAATCTACGAATGAATTCAGGCTCAGACCCTCGAATGCTTCTGCTCCTACTTCCGTTTTTCTTCTTTACATGAGACTGTGCTTCAGATTCTTCCTGTGGTGGACCACAGGGGGCCACCTGCTTTTGTCCCTGGGGACGAGTCTCTGTGTCGAAGCCTGTCTGCTGCTCTCGGACCTGTTCAAGTGTGAGTCTGTTCACTTTTCATGAAATGATGCTTCAGTGCGTCCGCCTGCCTCTGGGTTATGTTTGCGTTGTGGTTGTTGTGTTTGGTGAGGCCCCGTTTCATGTTCCAACCCTTGTGGGGGTCCCGAGTCTCTGGCATAGTTATTTTTTGGAGGTCAAGGGCTGAAAAGTTTGGGAAGCTTCGACCTACCTTCACCCCTAAACAACCCACCAGTTCACCAAGGCCTACAATCCCTCATGACTTTCGTTTGTGAATTGAAAAGCGTCCAATATAAAATCAAGTTATTACTTTTATCATCACAACTAAATGCCCGTTTCCTAACATACACCTACTTCTACACCATGAACTTAAGACCAGGTCTTAACGCCCTTTGACTTTGTGAGGACCTTCCAAAATGTCCTCACTCCAACTGGTCCTCACAAAGATTAAAGTCTGGAGCACACACTTGGTCAAACTCCGTGCTGCTGCCTGCAGGACGTTGTCTCAACCCCCTGCTGCGACGGATCAGTTACGCTAATGTTTGTTTAAACTTTTTTACTCAAATCCTCTTTGTCTCCACCACCTCCCGAGGTCGGCAGGTCGGGAGGATTCACAGAAACGCAACATGCAAACAGACACGATCAAACTTATGTACGAGGCTGATTATTTTTAGCAAATATTACGACAATGACTTTGTAAAGTAGAAGTCAGAAGGTGAAAACCTCAGAGCCTCCATGTTTCTCTGCCCTGCGGCTGCATGGACGGAGCGAGAGATTAGATTCCTGAATGGATCCGTGAATCTGGTTGGCGTCCACGATCAATATTTGTGTTTGAGAGGTGAGCATTGTGGTTGATAGATTGTTCACACAACGACCAGGTTTCCACGTCCGGACTCCGGCAGCCGCACGCACGGAGCTAAAAAAACAAACACAAATATGACTAGGGCCTTTTTTTAGACTGACTTTTTTAGTGTCCACATTTGCGTACCTCCGCGAAGTCTAACCATAATTACTCATTGTTATTATTATTATCAATAATCATGATGGGGTTTTTTTGTGGCTCCAGTAGTACTAAGTAACGAACAAGCGCAGATGAAAAGTACACCAGAGACCTGCACCACTGAGGACTCTCCGTCTTCTTCAGCTGATGATTCACAGTGTGACAAGACAATTTTTCGGCTCAGCAGGGATGAGTCGCCTCAGGACAGGACTTCATCGCCAGTCCACATGTGACATATTCCTTTTGCTCGTGTCACAGATGAATCACACGGTGGCAGAAGCCTTGAAATCTCATTTCTCTCGTCAGGACTGTGAGAGACGCCAGTTGGCCACTTTTTCAAATGTTGTTATGGATCCAATGTTTCAGAGGCTGGAATCAATTCACACGACGTGACGTCAAAGTGCTAAGAGAATTCACAGTGAAACCATCTCAGTCCGTGAAAAGAAAAGCATCAAGATTCCTGTGCGAAAACAACGATTCCAGAGTGAAACTGGGAATTCTCTTCAGCTCCAAGAACAATAGTCGCGAGGACGGATCCGTTTCCAGCTGGAGGTTCACGGCGCTCAGTTCTCACCTCGCACTCCGTCTGGCCGAGCGTCTAATGATGGAGTCTTTAAGTGAAGACCTTTGTTCTGATTCAAAACGACGGTGTAACGATGACATTTGGGGGGAAAACCCTAAACAGTGGTTTGGTTAAATCGGTGACAAGGGCTTCTGGGTAGACTCGGGTTTCTCCCCCCGTCACCTGGACTGGATTCATCTTTGTCACAAATACGTTTTATAAGAACAAGACGTAAACGTTTAACAATTTCAGGCCGAGGTGCAGAAGCTGCTAACAAGTCCAAGTCTTTGTGTCTGTGTCTCTATGTATTTAATGTCTTTTTTCTTTCCTGTCAAACTGAGACGTGAGCGCCGCCGTTGGTTCCTCTGTTGCGCGCTAAGAGCCTGAGGGCGTCGGGCCGGACACCCTGCCGGCTCCTGGATGAAAGGTTCTCTCTGTTGTCGGGTCTCCAGGGTTCAGATTAATGGGCTCTCTCACAGGACTCTGCCCTAATTACTCCTGACCAGCAGGAGCGAGGTACCCCCCCCCCCCCCCCCCCCCCCCCCCCCCCCCCCCCCCGGCTTTCAAAGTGGGAAAAATACATCCGATTTTCCAGTAAAACCAGATTCCTCCTATATCTGCAATGAAATGTGAAATGGGACAGGGCAGAGATTCAGTACATGTTTAAACACGGTGGTTATGATCCATCCGCTCTGAGTCGATGTTAAAATGATGCTGCTGCTTCGTGTCTTCGTTATCAGACTGGTCAGAAAAAACTATAAATTCATAAAGTCCATGAACATCTGAGTTTGACTGGTTGTCATGGAGATGGATTCCTCCACATGGAGGCTCATTCCCTGCAGGATTTTATTCAATGCCCTTTTTTTGGGGGGGGTTATGAGACAGATTACTCTTGACCTGGAAAAAAATCAATCCTTCAATCCTGCCTCCGAGGAATAACCTTCATACACCACTAAACCTTTCCCCCTAAATATTTTCTGCAAAATTGGACATTGTGGTGGAAAAAAAACTTGTTGGGAATGTTACGTTTTAGCTCGGACGCAACTCAGACAAATTCGTAAAAACATTTCGTCTTTGCATTATTGCCAAACATAACGTGGTTCAACTGCCACCACCCGGACCAATGACGGGCGTGGAAAACGTTTCCCCAACGTACTGAGATCCTTCAGCTTTGGAAGGAGTTGGGAACTCCGGTCGCGGAGTTGGCGAAGAGGCGTCCGATGTAGCAGCTTTGAGACGGACGAATGAAACCCTCAGCAACACGTTCGTGTGTCATTTTCGTACAGGTAAGTCAGAATCAAAACACATTTTACGGTTCCGTGGTTACCGCTAACACTGCTAACCCCGATTAGCCACTGTGTAAACGCCGCTAACTGAACTGCTACTTGAGCGGAAGCTGCTGCGTAACACTGCAGCTTCCGAACTGTGCACAGGAGCTAAATCAGACACAGCACAAAACACGGAAAACACAATTTTACGGAATATAATAATACCGTATTGAAGATGATGAAGATATTGAATATTGTGTAAATAATCAAGTTCGTTTTTTTCCGCTGAGACAGAAACTTGAGATCATGATCATGATAATAATGTTACGATGAGTTATTTTGGCCATGATAGTTGTGTTGTGAAAATGTGATATCGCGACAGCAACACTCCTGCAGATCAGACAGACGTGTCACGAACATATGGAACCAAGTTATTGTCATTGTGCTGCTTCAGGAGACAACACAACAAAGTTGCCACGGTTCTCCCTGAGAACACAAATATTTAGCTGGGAAAATATATGAAAGTAATTGTACTGGTGTAAATCCCACAGATATGCAACAGACATCGAGTGGTCAGGATTTCAATCTTCATGATCAACAAATTGTTTGCAGAAGGCCGCGGAGGCACAGAGGGACGAACAGAACTGGACCTGTGAACATGGTGTGTGTGTGTGTGTGTGTGTGTGTGTGTGTGTGTGTGGGTGTGTGTTGTGCGTGTGTTGTGATGGGCAATCATAAAAGTTTTATTTCAGACGAGATCGAGCGCACAGGTGTTACTTCTCTCTTATTGTTCATAACTCCGACAGTGAATTCAAACATCAGACATTTTATTTGCACCGGTGCTTTTCCACTGTCACGCGTCAAAACTGAAAAACTGTCGGCTGTCAGAGGAAGTGGTGTCGTCTTTCTGTTGCCTTTTTTTTCTTTTTCTTACAGCAATAAAACAACAACGTCTCAGGAAGTCGCGTCGCTTACGAGAGATGAATCGGGAACAATGGAAATCTCCAAATAATTCAATGGCAATAAAATATAATTACAGATAGAAAATCCTCAACTCATTATCGTAGATCATGTACCTGTCTTTACAAAGAATGAGGCGGGTGTGAAGAACATACAGTGCACATGTACTTTTACATGCATGTGGTTGAACATTCCTCTGGAGGTTAAGCACCAATGTGAAGTGTTTTGACCTTCCACGAGGCTGCGCTGTGATGAATCTACTGAGCCCCGCTAACAGGTGACGGCGTCTCCAACGCCGACCCGACATTCCTCGCCCGCCGTCGCCCAGACAAAGATCAGATCGAGTGTTTGGCTTCGCCCCAACCTTATCACAGTGTAACTGTTGAAGCTTCAACAGCTACAAATAAATTGTTGTTTCTCTCTCTGTTGTTGTTGTGACTTTACTGCTCCGCCCGCAAACCCGCGACCTCCGGTGCAGGAGTCCAACTCACCCACCACTAGGCCTTGTGTGGTGCGGTCCGCACCAATTTTTTGTTTTAGATTTACAGATGCCTGGGCTGAGCCGAAAACACGGATTTTGTTCCTGGCTCGCACAACGACAGCTAACGGACCGTGAGGACATGTTCGCAGATTTTTTTACAAAACGTGTTTCTCTTTAGAATCGCTCACGGCCCCTTTAATGCCCTTGTTCTGAAATCACTGCTGTTCCCCTAGAGGGCGGTAGTGAGACACTCCTCAATGAATTGTGAGTGAACGGAGCTAAAAATAATGACTGATTTGTTTCAGGCTCTTCGCTATTGGCTTCATTTTCCCGAACCCGGTGACACGTCCAACATATTAATCTTTAAGAAGCTGAAATCAGAGAATTTTGACTCTTTTTCCTCATAAAAACTACTTGAACCGATTAATCGATTATCAGAATAGTTGGCTTAATTTAGTCGTCGATTACTGATTGATTAACGGTTGCAGCTCCAATCTCAACGTGGAACATCGTTCTTTGTTCTTGTCTTGACTGTTGCCATGCAGATTGGTATGAAGGGTCCTGATTCGTGACCTTATAAGGTCATCGGGGGTCTGCCCTCTGTGGTCGGAATGGCTGGAATGCGCATCGACGACGGCTTATAGACGTACGAACAAACACACACACACACACACACACACACACACACACACACACACACACACACACACACCCCCCTCTGCGGTCAGCGACACCTGATGAATATATGAGTACGTGAGCGACACACGCACTTCAACATCAAACGTCTCGGTAGTGGTCCGTGACTCAGTGAACGAGTCATCTGAGAGCCGTTTGTAAAGTAATGGTTTGATTGACAGGTGCTTGAGCTCATTTCCTTGTATCACGAGCTCGCTTCACATTCCAACATTCTGCAAAACAGGCGCGACATCTCTCAATGTGTTTCCTCTGTAGCTGAAATGATCGACCAGCGTGTCAACAGAATATTTTGGATGTCGCCATCATTTGGATATTTCTTTTTGTCCTCAAACGAGCACTGACCCTGTGTGTGTGTGTGTGTGTGTGTGTGTGTGTGTGTGTGTGTGTGTGTGTGTGTGTGTGTGTGTGTGTGTGTGTGTGTGTGTGTGTGTGTGCTTTGCCTGTTGCGATCCGAACACGTACCCATTTTATCTTTGTCGCAAATTGTTCTAGGTGAAGTGTTGAAGTAGCATTGATCACTTCGAGGGGGGGGGTAATTCAGCAGACGTGGAGATATGAAGACCCCCCACCCCCGCAAATCGCTCCCTGCTTATGAGGCACTACAGATCGAAATCAGTGAATCTAAGACGTTACACTGTGACGACGAGAGAAAATGGCGCCAGCGTTAATAGAACTGCACCTTGATTCATTCATGCGAACAAGAACATGTTCAAAAAGACATTTTGTTTGGGGGGATATGAACTGTACTATGTTGCATGTGGATATGAACTGTATGTGTGTGTGATTATATAACACTCCATGTCGGGCTTAGTGTACGTCCTCATGACACACACACACACACACACACACACACACACACACAGTACACTGATAATCTCGCTGTGATTATAGCAAAGGCAACAGGAAGGGATGCTGGATGTGCCCACCCCCCCCGCCCACGATCACACGTGACCGCTGGTGTTTGTCTGACCTCGAATTCACCCGAGCTTTTCCTCTGCTTTACCCAAAGTTGTTTTTAGTTTTTTTTAGCTTTACCAACTGTACAGGAGGATATTGAGTTTTAATAGGATGTTTGATTCGGCCCATCGGTTCCAGACCCAATGGGTCAGCTGGAGGCGAGGACCGCTCCCCCGTGCCTGGACGCAGACGTCACTTTTTGAACCATGAATCTTGACTGACAGTGGGGGTGCTGGGGGAACCATTACCGACAGGCAAAAAATAAACCTGAATAATCCCGAGTTATTAAAACAACGCAAAGCGTCGCGGCAGACGACGGGCCGGACGCCACCGCCTCCGGTCGCTGGACCGCACAGCGCAGCGCCAGGGATTTGGCCTCATCAGAGCGAAGCTCCTCAAAGTTGCGTTGTCGCCGATGAATGCGCTCACCGACATTTTCATCAGTCTTCAGACTTCATCTCCTCATGGAGGCGGTGATCAGCGATGTCACTTAACGGAGTTTGGAGGAGAAGTGGAGGTAGCGTAGGTCTCAGTCCCACTGTTAACGTTACCTACTGCTGGACGCGTTGGCCATGTATCACAGCGCCAACATTCTAGGTAACGTTTTCAAATGTGGCGAAGAAGAGGTTCTTGGGTGGTTCAGCTCTGCAACAGTGGGACTGAGACTTACGCTTCTTCCACTTCTCCTCCGAACTCCATGAAATGACATCGCTGATCTCCGCCTCCATAAGGTCACATGTTAACTATGCATAAGTAACTCATACAACCGCACTTCGAAATCACTGATCTGTCCCTTTAACACCTCTTACCGCAGCCCTTTTGTAGTAGTTTATTAATCTGTCAAACATGGCACCAGTCAATTATACCTCCGCCCCGCCCCGCCCCGCCCCGCCGCGCCTCCTCAGCTGGATGAATTCTTTCCTTCTTGTGGACGCCGACGGCGGTGTTCAGTGAAAGCAGTGCGTGATGCCAGCCATGTGCGAGCTCTCGCCCGCGGGCGTCCCCGTGTGCATTCTTCGAAAACTGACAACTCTCCCTTCAATCTAAAAGTCTCCCAAAAGACGACGGGGAAAAATGAAATAACAACACTTTGTTTTACAGATTCATCTCACTTTCATCGCGCCGTCTGTGTTCTCATGGACCATGTAACACACACACACACACACACACACACACACACACACACACACACACACACACACACACACACACACACACACACACACGGCTGCGATGCCCGACGGTGCATCATCGTCGTGAGCGAGTTGCCAGAGACGTGAGTTAGTTGCTTGTCTCTGCCCCCGACGCCCGAGGTCCAATGAGCAAAACCTGTTTCCTTTTATATAAGCCGCAGAGTGTTTTTGGGGTCCTTCATGTGTATTAATCCAAGTTATGATGGTCGATATATTATATAATATTGTGTGTTGGAATGTGTGCGTGTGTTTATTTTCAGTTTTGCTCTGAGCACACGTGGACGGCTCATGGCTCACTGCTCCTCCGTCCCCACGGTGTGTGTGTGTGTGTGTGTGTGTGTGTGTGTGTGTGTGTGTGTGTGTGTGTGTGTGTGTGTGTGTGTGTGTGTGTGTGTGTGTGTGTGTGTGCGTGCGTGCGTGCGTGCGTGCGTGTGTGCGCGCGCGCGCGCCGTTGGTTGCTTCTGCTTATCCAAAGGTTGTGAAGTGGCCGCGATTCACAGGGTCCAAACATGAACCATCAATCGATAGATTCATAAATGAAACGTACCTTTGACGTGTGCACATTGGTTCCCTCAGAGCTCAAACTGTCGACTTACAAACACTCGTGTTTTGGCCAAAATATGAAATATCAACTACAACAGAAAAGTCTGCCGAGCTCAAGCACGAGAGACCCTGCCGACGCTGTTCTCTGATTGGATTATCAGCTCGTCAAATCAAACGCCCTGATGCTCATGTTCAGAGGCAGAAGAGAAGTCATGTGTTTGGCTGCTTGTTCAACCGGAGTGTCTCGTCTCAGACGGGTGAGGTGACCACACGCTTATCTCACAGCCGCACTGCAATATTGACATTACAGAGCGTTATCAGATAAGCTGCCAGATGGGGGGAGGAGAGAGAGACGGACGGACGTATTGGTGCTATTGTAGGAAGAAAAAAAAGTTCTGACATCAAGGTCATATGTTTACACAAAAAAAGTTTGTGTAAAAAAAGTGTGAATATAGTGTTTTGTATCTCAGGATCACCAGACGTCAGGATGCGTCTGATAACGTGTCGGTCGGTTCACTGTCACAGAGGAGCAAAGAAAACAGAAGATATTCACATGTGAGAATTTAGACTTCTTGTTTTTCATAAACACTTGAAGCGATTCATCCTTGATCCAAATAGTCGGCGATTTAACTTCGCATCCTTTAACTGTTGCAGCGCGAGAAAATGTCCCTCAAGAAATTAAAACACGCAAAACACATCTGGAACTTTTAGAATCAAATGTGTTTTGCCGATGTGACGTCCGATGTTCTGACTCAGTGACCCGGGTGGAGAGAGAGAGTCCAGATCCACTCGCACTGAGTTCAAGGACAGAAACAAACAGAGGCTCGTTGTCCGTCGTGTCCTGGTCCGTCCTCTCGTGTCCTGGTCCGTCCCCGGCGTGTCCTGGTCCGTCCTCTCGTGTCCTGGTCCGTCCCCGTCGTGTCCTGGTCCGTCCTCTCGTGTCCTGGTCTGTCCTCTCGTGTCCTGGTCCGTCCCCGGCGTGTCCTGGTCCGTCCTCTCGTGTCCTGGTCCGTCCTCTCGTGTCCTGGTCTGTCCCCGTCGTGTCCTGGTCCGTCCTCTCGTGTCCTGGTCCGTCCTCTCGTGTCCTGGTCCGTCCCCGTCGTGTCCTGGTCCGTCCCCGTCGTGTCCTGGTCCGTCCCCGGCGTGTCCTGGTCCGTCCTCTCGTGTCCTGGTCTGTCCCCGTCGTGTCCTGGTCCGTCCTCTCGTGTCCTGGTCCGTCCTCTCGTGTCCTGGTCCGTCCCCCCGTCGTGTCCTGGTCCGTCCCCGGCGTGTCCTGGTCCGTCCCCGGCGTGTCCTGCTCCGTCCCCGTCGTGTCCTGCTCCGTCCTCTCGTGTCCTGCTCCGTCCTCTCGTGTCCTGCTCCGTCCTCTCGTGTCCTGGTCCGTCCTCTCGTGTCCTGGTCCGTCCCTGTCGTGTCCTGGTCCGTCCTCTCGTGTCCTGGTCCGTCCCTGTCGTGTCCTGGTCCGTCCCTGTCGTGTCCTGGTCCGTCCTCTCGTGTCCTGGTCCGTCCTCTCGTGTCCTGGTCCGTCCCCGTCGTGACCTGGTCCGTCCTCTCGTGTCCTGGTCCGTCCCCGTCGTGTCCTGGTCCGTCCCCGTCGTGTCCTGGTCCGTCCCCGTCGTGACCTGGTCCGTCCTGTTGTGTCCTGGTCCGTCCCCGGCGTGTCCTGGTCCGTCCTCTCGTGTCCTGGTCCGTCCTCTCGTGTCCTGCTCCGTCCCCGGCATCTCCTGCTCTGCCCCCGTCGTGTCCTGGTCCGTCCTCTCGTGTCCTGGTCCGTCCTCTCGTGTCCTGGTCCGTCCCCGTCGTGTCCTGGTCCGTCCCCGGCGTGTCCTGGTCCGTCCCCGGCGTGTCCTGCTCCGTCCCCGGCGTGTCCTGGTCCGTCCCTGTCGTGTCCTGGTCCGTCCTCTCGTGTCCTGGTCCGTCCTCTCGTGTCCTGGTCCGTCCTCTCGTGTCCTGGTCCGTCCCCGGCGTGTCCTGGTCCGTCCCTGTCGTGTCCTGCTCCGTCCCCGTCGTGTCCTGGCCCGTCCTCTCGTGTCCTGGTCCGTCCTCTCGTGTCCTGGTCCGTCCTCTCGTGTCCTGGTCCGTCCCTGTCGTGTCCTGGTCCGTCCCTGTCGTGTCCTGGTCCGTCCCTGTCGTGTCCTGCTCCATCCCCGTCGTGACCTGGTCCGTCCCTGTCGTGTCCTGCTCCGTCCCCGTCGTGTCCTGCTCTGTCCCTGTCGTGTCCTGGTCCGTCCTCTCGTGTCCTGGTCCGTCCTCTCGTGTCCTGGTCCGTCCCTGTCGTGTCCTGCTCCGTCCCCGTCGTGACCTGGTCCGTCCTCTCGTGTCCTGCTCCGTCCCCGTTGTGTCCTGGTCCGTCCTCTCGTGTCCTGGTCCGTCCCCGGCGTGTCCTGGTCCGTCCCTGTCGTGTCCTGCTCCGTCCCCGTCGTGACCTGGTCCGTCCTCTCGTGTCCTGGTCCGTCCCCGTCGTGTCCTGGTCCGTCCCCGTCGTGTCCTGGTCCGTCCTCTCGTGTCCTGGTCCGTCCTCTCGTGTCCTGGTCCGTCCTCTCGTGTCCTGCTCCGTCCCCGGCATCTCCTGCTCTGCCCCCGTCGTGTCCTGGTCCGTCCTCTCGTGTCCTGGTCCGTCCTCTCGTGTCCTGGTCCGTCCTCTCGTGTCCTGCTCTGCCCCCGTCGTGTCCTGGTCCGTCCTCTCGTGTCCTGCTCCGTCCTCTCGTGTCCTGGTCCGTCCTCTCGTGTCCTGCTCCGTCCCCGGCGTGTCCTGGTCCGTCCTCTCGTGTCCTGGTCCGTCCTCTCGTGTCCTGCTCTGCCCCCGTCGTGTCCTGGTCCGTCCTCTCGTGTCCTGGTCCGTCCTCTCGTGTCCTGGTCCGTCCTCTCGTGTCCTGCTCCGTCCCCGGCGTGTCCTGGTCCGTCCTCTCGTGTCCTGGTCCGTCCCCGGCATCTCCTGCTCTGTCCCTGTCGTGTCCTGGTCCGTCCTCTCGTGTCCTGCTCCGTCCCCGGCGTGTTCTGGGTGCGACACGTCGTAAATCCATCGTCCGCTCGCTGTTAAGGCGCCGGGCCGATCGCCAATGTCCCGCTGCGTCTGCCAGGATCGTGTCTGCAGAGGAAAAATTCTTTCACTTCGTGCGCGAGCTGAGAAAACAATATTTTGGG
The DNA here is from genome assembly GCF_022379125.1 of Scophthalmus maximus. Taxonomy (NCBI): domain Eukaryota; kingdom Metazoa; phylum Chordata; class Actinopteri; order Pleuronectiformes; family Scophthalmidae; genus Scophthalmus; species Scophthalmus maximus. The sequence continues at coordinate 1,311,360 of NC_061520.1, forward strand.
TAATTTGCTTGAATAGCATTTTTCTTTTTTTCATCGCTGAGCAGGACGTTGACCTTGATGTTTTGATTACAACGTGAATATTGACGGGATCCTGTTTGTGAGAATCATACCTGTGTGCGTGCGTGCGTGCTGCAAGAGTTCACTGTCGTGTCCTGGGAAAAGAAAAACAAGGCTTTATATTTTCCGTCCACTCATTCCTTTTCTTTTTTTGGAATCAATAAAATGTCAAATAGATGCGACTGAAGCAGATGAAACAGAATCAGAGACGGAGACGCACGAACCTACGGAGACGTCGGACGTGGCGCAAAATAACCAGAATGTCAAGAGAAGGTAAAAAAAATGGTTTGAGCAAATCGTCTCATCGGACTCGTGTCAACAGTCGCTGTCGACTCCTGCGGAGTTTTGGTTTCGTGCCTCGTCGTGTCTCACGCTTTGTGGCCAACTCTGAAGTGTGATTTATGACTTTCTTAATGACTAAGAAACAAGGAGGAACCGTTTCTATTTTAAATGTGCCGACATTGTGGTGCTAAATAAACAGAGAGCTGCTCGCCGTTTAAAGACGCAGGCGGCGTTTTGGTTTGGACCCGTCACGACGATGATGTCATCAACTCGTCGTACGATGTATCGATATGAACTCAGTCACTTTTATTGACCTCAATCGTCGCCATGGTGTCCACATGACATGACATGACATGCAATGACATGACATGACATCTGTTTTCATGTCGATAAAGTGTATTTTGTATAAATATAAATGTAAAAGAAAATGTATAAAAAGTATTTTTCCGTCAGGCGCCATGTCTTCAGATCACAACGACCAACAGACCAAGAAACTGCGAGATCACTTGATTCGGTGTCAAATAAAATGCTCTTGAAATGACGATGATCTCGTTCACAGCGACACGCCGACGGTCGTCACGCCGACGGTCGTCACGCCGACGGTCACGCGCTTGAAAGATGTCGAGCGGCTTGTTTCTTTCTTTACTTTTCTCATAATGTCGCAGAAAAAACCCTCAGCGGCGAGATTCTGCCTGTTTGTTTGTTTTATGAATTTATAACTTTTAAAAAAGTAGATTTTTTTTCCACAATGAAAATACTTGGACTGATAAATGTCAGGCTCCTCACCAATATTTATATTTTTTGCAAAAGTTGATTTTCTTTAATAATCCTGACGAAACCAAACCGGTCGTGGAGCAGATCAGACTTCTGGTGAAAATGTTACGAATCTTCTCGACCGGGAAAAATATCGGCCAATCAGAGCCCTCGAGGAAATATGGGCGTCACTGGTTGTTTGTGCCGAGATGCTGCAAAATATAAAACTTTTATTTTACAGAATAAAGGCTGCAGACAAAAAAGAGCATTTCTGTTTAAATTTGGCAATAAAAAAAGTGTGTTTGTGTTTTATTTATAGTTTATTTATAATAAAGTTTATGGTAAAGCTGCAAAAACGTCAAGTCGCAATTACATTTCTTTGTCATAAGCGTTTGATAACATCATTTAGAAATCATTTGCTAATTTTTTTCAATATATAAAGCAGCAAATATATAGGTAATTGAATTTGTTTTAACTCCCTACTATCTTTATGGGCAATATGACAATTTATGGAATTGAAAACAGATTAATAACAGATTGGCCTCAAAATGTCATGTTGTACACGTCAAAGCAAAAACACAACTGAAAGTGTGTGTGTGCGTGTGTGTGTGTGTGTGTGTGTGCGTGTGTGTGCGTGCGTGTGTGTGTGTGTGTGCGCGTGTGCGCGTGTGTGTGCGTGTATGCGTGTGTGTGTGTGAGAAAGATTTAGTGAAACATCGTTTGCTTGATAGAGACGCTTCAAATATCATCACCGGTTTTGGTCAAATAAAGTTTTTAGAATCCAACTTTCTCCAGACGGTGATTTTCTAACTCAACCGTCCCGTGACCTCGGCAGAAGGAGTGAAAACATCACGAGCCTCACTTTCGTTTTGTAGATGAGGAGTCTCGGCTCCGCGGCGACGCGTCCTCCAACCTCACTCCCCCGTCGCACCAGTTTCCTCACATTAATGTTCCTCGCTTCTCTCACCACTTGTCATCCAACCGCACCCAACACATCAAGATAACAAGAATTTCCCTCCTTCCTCTCTCCCTTCTTTCCTTCCTGTCCCCTCCCTCCTCCTCCTCTTCTCTCTCGCTCTTCACCAGAAAGCGACAAAGATCCACTGAAAACACTGAACTCTTTACAACGACCTGTAAATGATGAGATTAGAGATTATTGATGAGATTATTCCAGCAGCAGGAGTCAAACGACTTAACAAAACAAATAAGATTTGCAAAAAAAACCCCAATGTTTTTATGGACAAACTCTTTCAAACCACGAGCGGGTCGCACACAATATTCTGTGTCCAGTGTTGCGATGTTGCCGTCCAGCCGGTGGTCCAGGTTCTCACGACGGGACGGTGTGAGCTTCAGTTGAGCCTCGTTGCAAAATCATGTCCCGTCGAATGTTGAACTCGCCGCGTCGCTCAGTTCGTGTTAACGTCTCTCGGTAAAAGTTGGCGTGAACTCAAACCGGACCAGAACACACGACACTGGCGACGTCGCGCTGCTCCAACGAAACATCGGAACCAGGATGTGACTCGGAGATGTTCACCGGTCCTGTCGGCGGCCGCCTCCGTCCACCGAGGCGGGAGGAACTTCCACAGAGACGAGAGCGTCGACAGCAGCCGCGCTAACGCTCGGGAATATAACACGTAACCTTTTCTTTGACTTTAACCTTTATCTTGACTTTACTGCGTGATCGGGTCTCTTATATAGCATCTGTAAGTCGCAGTCAGGCCAATACTCCAATGCGCCACCATCAAGTGTCCCCTGTCGGTTGCTGTTCGCGACTTTACCACCAGGTGCCGCCAGACAAATGACACACTGGGGCTTTACAGTGACTGACACTTTGAGAAATCCGTGGCGTTGAACGGGAGGCGGCATGTAGCATTGGCCTGTACGGACAACTGGATCGAAGAAGAAAAGTCAGAACCTAATGTTTGTGCATCAAAATATGTTGCAAGGACTCGAAACTTTGTTAAGCAAACTTGCCCTTACTATTATTTTGTCACTGTAAGTTGCATTTATTTTTGCGGACTCCACATTTTGAAACAATGATCAGTAGTTACTGCAGGACCAACACATCTCCGCCTCGCGTCCCATCTGTGTGTCAGCGTTCTCCAGGCCGCCGGGCCAGGACGACCCGTGTCTGTCAGGAGTCGGCTGCACACTCGAGTCCCGCCGGGGCTCCTGTTTCCATGCCAACCGTCTGTCGGCCCGACATCCCTCGGTTTTTGCCCGTCCACTCGTCCTCGCCGACCGATCACATTGAGTCCACGTGTGTGTGTGTGTGTCAAGTTAAAAGACTGTATACAGTGAACACTAGTATACTCACATTCATCATGGTGTCATGCTAACATGTCTCCGGCACGATAAACACGGCCCGCTGACATCGGAACTGCGTTGTTTTACCACTGAGAATCTCACATCTTAGAAACGTCACGTCGTGTTTTATTCGTCCACCAGTCGACCGTTACCATCAGGGTGAAGGTTTCGTGTCCCACATGTTCCGCTCCGGGCACATCGACCCGGTTCGCGTTCTGTGGCGTGTTCGTACCGTCCGGGATAAAAGCGTGGAGACTGATCTGAGGGGAGCGAAGGCTTAATGCAGGAACACGCACATCAGACGACGTCACCAGCGAACCGTCCGTCGACGTCCGTCTGGAGCTCGGCGACAAACAGGAAGACGCGTCACGGATCTGCTGTTGGTCAACGACGCGTCTGTTCACCGTCCGTCTGTCGGCGTCATCACGTTGTTCTCTACAATGACTTTCCGGACTGTTTCTCCTTCCTGCAGTATGCAAACCTCTACTTCTTCTTCTACTGTTCTATTACAGCCGTGCTACTTCAGGCCTACTGTGGCGCCATCGTCTGACCGAGCGGCTCCAAACCCGTAGATGGAAACAAAGCTGTGAAGAGAGATCGGATCTTTTTGTTGCATGTTCCAAAAACATCCAGATGGACTTTTCACTCTCGCCCTTGTTTAAACGAGCAAAGCACTCGGGACGATTTGACGTGGAACCGGTTTGGAACAGAAATTGATCGTGTGCCAACTTTGTGTCTCCTGAAGAACACGATGTCCCCGACTGAGGATTCTGAGCCGTGACGAAACAAAACTGCTCCTTCAAATCAATTACAGTGACATGTTTGTGTCTGAGTTTCCACACGTACGTCCCCGAGGTTGAGTTCGGTCACAACTAAGACACAATATGAGGTGTGATCAGATGATAAATACTTCCCAACTTCCCATGACGTGATAATCCCCCCAAAAATAACTTGGAGCTTTGACTCTTGTCAAGTTAAATTAAGTCAATGTTCAAAACAAAAACTGAATGTGCTCAAAACCATTTCTATGGAAGATGGCGGACCACGCTGTGGAGTAGACCTGTTTGTAGGGAGCTCCACCTCGACCTAGCTTGTACACCTCACCCATAAATCTTTAAACAAACTACTAGCGGTCGTATGCTGAGCAGCAGGAACGCGACAAAAAAAGGCAAGGAGCCGAAAAAGGTTCTTGTGAAGAAGATTTGGTCGAAAAAGATGCCGACGCGGAGACCACCGAACAGGCAGGTGCTATTGCAGCTAGTGCTACTGCCGGTAGCGCGGGGCTCCCGGCTACTAACGAAGACATTTCGGCAGCAATACATAAGATGAAAAGCGCCGTGGACAACAGATTGGAATAAAAGAGAAAGCCGAGAACGGCAGGCCAACGGAGTTTGTCAACCAAGTTTGCTACCGGAGCTACTGGGAGCGGAGCACTTTGACCATCCCGTGGATGTGGACCGCGCCCACCGAAGCGCAGCGGCAGCGAAAGACGGGAAACCGAGAGCTGTCATTGCCAGGCTGCACCGCTTCCAGGTAAAGGAGCTGGTACCAAGGCTCGCGAGGGAGAAGGCACCGCTACAGTATGATGGGCGTCGGTAAAGTGTTGGTGGTCACCGTTAACCACAACACGGGCACCTTCAGTACCCCGGCCGACGCCCAAAAGTTCCTGAGTCGAGAGGCTCGTGACATTTGATCGGGTCGTGATTTGGACTGAACCTTGCCCGACAATTGTATTGTAATTTGGGTGAGGTTAAATGCTTTATTATCTCGTGACCATTTATTGGTGGATTGCTCCACTGTAGGTAGGGAGATAAGAAGTTAAATGCTGTATTGGGCCTTAACTCCGCGCCAATGCTTAGCTTTGACTTTCACTTTGGGATATAGAAACATCTCTTGACATCCAATATGTAATGAGACATATTGGATGGAAGAGATTTTTCCTATTTTTCAGCCGTTCATAAATCTTACTCAAGGATTGATTATTTTATATTGGATTCTAAATTATTAACACAAGTCAAGGATTGCGCTTATCATAATATTCTCATTTCAGGCCATGCCCCTGTTTCCTTAAAGCTTAATAGATCCTTTGATCGGGTGGAATGGCCCTATATGTGGTTTACACTTAAAAAATGTGCCTTTATGACGTGGATTGAGCTTATCTATTCACATCCAACCGCCTCTGTCATAACCAACCAATATATCTCATGCCCTTTTGCAATCAGTCGTGGAACTTGTCAGGGGTGTCCCCTCTCCTGTTCTCAATCGTTATTGAACCGCTAGCAGTCAGTATTAGACAGAGTCGTCTAATATCTCCATTCAAAATAAATAGACAAGAGCATCATATTTCACTGTCAACATTTATGGACAAGAGCATCATATTTCACTGTCAACATTTATGGACAAGAGCATCATATTTCACTGTATCCGGACAACATTCTTTTATTCATTTCTGATCCTCATGCTTCAATACCTCATCTTTTGACTAAAATTAGCAACTTTGGCAGACTCTCTGGATTTTCTGTTAATTGGGATTCTGTTAATTTCTAACGAAGTTGATATGACATATATACAGTCTACTCCTTTTAAAAAAGCTTTTAAAGACTTCATGTCTTGGTATAACCGTGACTAAAGACCCTGAGGATATTTTACAGAAGAATTGGTATAATAAGATTGAGCAACTTAAACAAAGTATACATTTTTGGAAGACTCTCCCTATTTCTCTTGTAGGTAAGATTAATGCAATTGTGATGATTGCACTGCCACGTTTCCTGCATCTCTTTCAGTCTCTTCCATGTTACATTGCCCAGTGTTGCTTTAAACAATTAGATTCAATTATTGTTCCTTTTATCTGGAACTACAAAGTCATCAGGATCTCCAAAAAAAACAACTATGTAAACCAAAAAATGCTGGAGGCTTTGCCTTACCGAATTTTAAAATGTATTTCTGGGCGTCTCATCTGTCTATACTTGCTTGGTGGAGGAACGGCCCCCCCTCCTCTTCTTATTCTTGCCCTGCCTGGCTATGCATAGAACGATTGCTTTGTAACAAGACCTCTTTGCTGGCTTTGCTCAACAGCACCACCAAAGTTAGAAGTCACATTGTAGTAACAGCTTTGTAATCAATGGCACTATGCGCACATGGGAGCAGATAAAACTCCATATCAAGGCGCCAAGTGTATATACTGATTCTCCAATTTGTGAAAATCACGCTTTCATACCTGGCCTAAATGATATTGCTTTCTCTGCTTGGAAACAGAAAGGCATTAAAAACATAAATGATTTGTATATTGGGGGAAATTTTGCCTCATTTACGCAGCTGCAAGCCAAATATGGAATATCTGCCTCAAGTTTTTTCAGGTTTTTGCAGATTAGAGATTTTGTAAAAAAAAAAATGTACCAAACTTTGAAGTTCTAAATAAACATGATACTCTTGAGGCAGTCAACAAATTTGACCCGGGCTCCCGAGGGGCAGATCGCTGCTTCTATCGAATGCTTCACGATGGAGATCTGATGAATACGGAGGTGTATAAACTGGCATGGGCAGATGAGTTGAATATGGAATTAAATGACCAAATTTGGGAAGAATGTCTACGTAACATGCAAATGTGTTCAGTTAACACCAGACACAACCTAATAGAGTTTAAAACACTCCACAGACTCCATTATTCGCAGGAAAAGCTACACACATTTTATCCTGATATCCCACCAGTATGTCACCGATGTAAATCCAAGATAGGTTCTATCATATTTTTATAAAAAACAAAACATTTCTGAGTTTTTACGTGATTTATAGAAAGTTTTACTTAGATATAAGGCCAGTTTTATGATACAAGAATAAGCAGTTGTTGTGCACACATATTTTATATATATATATATAATTTAATTAAATATTTTACATAAATGAATTGCCATGTGGTGCAACTGTGATTTACCTTAAAATTAAGTTTGTAAAAATGTTTAACTCAATAATTTAAAGTGTTAGACAAACTATTTGCATTTAGTTTGACATTTTCTAAATATGAATCCCATATATCCCATAATATCAGCATGGTATCGCTCTGAGCAAATGTCAACCGACGATATGAGCCGTCCCTGTGTTTCTACCGTTGTCTTAAAGGTCACGTCAATCGCCTGTTGTGCAATCGAAGAATGAGTTGAGCGTCTTCTTCAGAAAAAAACTATCTGTCAATCATCTATGGTTCAGGATGTCATCACCAGGTCACGTTGCCTCTGATGCTCGTTCACTAAGATGCAATTAAACGACTGATTTTCGATCAAACCTGTTGGAGTTTGTTTTTTTTAATTGTCGAGCTGTTAAACTTTCAAAGTTTATTGTCGGTGAAAACGCATGAAGCAACACGATCGAATGGCCTCGTCTCATGTCGCTTAAGAACTTTATTAGTGTCACAAAGATCGGAGGAAAACAACCATCCAGTCGACGCTACGTGGACTTTGACACATCACGACCTTAGGTGACACCAGTTACCGGATTTATTCATCTGTCCGACTGTTGCACAGGAGCAGGGCGTTTCAGCGGATGTGACCTGGTGTACGTCCAAGTGTAATGACTGATGTTCTGATGCCAAAACTGTCTCCATTGTTCGAGCGTTGTTGGAGTCGAGTTTGCTAAACAAAAGCTGCCACAAATTATGTCTTTGGTCTGTTTTAAAAAATCGTTAAATGAGTATTAGTCAGGAACCTCTCGTTAATTTTCGATTTCCAAGAGGCGTTACCGACGGACGCAGGGCAAAATGTCTCCGGACGCAACTCTATAGACCTACAAGCAGTGAGAGCAACGAATCACGTGACGTCTGTGGAGGGACACGAACATTTCAACAGATGAGAGCGATGGAATATAACACATACAGTTTACTTTGAATTTAAACTTTATCTTGACTTTACACGGCCGCGCCTCAAGGCGTTGGGGCCGTCGTGTCGTCCATCTTTGAAAACAGTCTTAAAGGGACAGTTCGGGGATTTTGAAGTGGGGTTGTATGAGTTACTTATGCATAGTTCACATGTCACCTCATGGAGATGGTGATCAGCGATGTCATTTAACGGCGTTTGGAGGACAAGTGGAAGAAGCGTAAGTCTCAGTCCCACTGTTGCAGAGGGGACCACAGGAAAACGACTTTCTCGCCACATTTTTAAATGCTTACCTATAAATGAAAATATCCGTTGGTTTGTTTTTCAAAATCCTCAAATGATGGATGATGATTCCACAACGTCTTTGAACCGGTGTTGACGTTTTTGTGGGAGAAATGGGAAAATATCAGTTTACTTTGTAATTAAAATGCTCGTTCATCAGCGGCAGCCATCTGACACAAGTAGTCCTGAGTTTACAGAGACGAGTGATCTGATATGGAACTATGAGCTCTGTGAGATATGAAAGAGCCTGATTATTCAGGATTTTTTTTATTCTATAGGAAGCCATTGCTCACGGACATCTTACACTTTGACTTATTGTGTCGTGGAAAAATCCGATGTGTGATCCCCTAAAGTTATGAATGCTTTAAAGAAATGAGTCGGTCAAACCAGTGACAGTTTGAGACCAAAGACTGGATATAAAAATGGTCGTATAGTCACCGGTTCACGGTGCCTGAAACCTGTATTCTCTGGAATCACCAGCAGGGGGCGACTCACAAGTTGTCCATTTCTATAGAAGTCTATGAGAGAATAACTCTGCTTATAACAATCTCTGGTATCAAGTCGTCTTCAATACAGCAAGATGTTCATGCTGCGTGGACGCAGCTTGATTGACGCCTGGTTCGTCGGTGCATGGTCGCAGGTGGACGAGCTCAGTCAGGCCACGCCCCCGATTCTACGTCCTGTTTAAAAAACCAAAAAATCAAGATGGCGCTGGTCAAAATGTGAAACAGCAGCTCACAAGAAGGACGGGTGACGTTACGGCGGCAGTTTGCCACTCGTTCCACCAACACGTATAGAAGGAGTAAATGCTTTTGTTCCTTCTAAGACGCAGGGCGGCCAAGTTGACCGAAGCCGAATACCTGACCGTCCAAATCTCGCCCTGTCGACGCTGCGTTCTCGCGGCCTCCTCCACCGTCAACTCTCACTCTCTGGGCCCCGAGACGTCGGCCTCACGCCGAGCAGACACAAGGAGAACGTCGGCGCCTCGTCTCTGACTCGGTTGACTGGCCGTCGCCATCACAGAGCAGCAGGACCAACAGGGGAACAATAGATCCACTGGAATCCATTGTAACGCCGGCGAATCCAAGCCGACCACACAGCGGGCGTCTTGTGATGAGTAATGACTAAAACAGCATCATCACATGCTCACAATACTTTCCTACGTGTCCACATTGTGAACATCACGGCGCCGCTTCCTCTTTTGAACTTGCGAAAAGAGGTCGTGACACTTCGCTGCCCGGAACTTCTGACCGAGGCCCGACGGCTTCGGCTGCCGAGTCGAATTAAGACGTGAAACTTAATCACCCTGCCAACAAGAGAACAAGAGAAAATCAGGAGAAAGGCATCAAATAAAGGAGCGAGAGAAGAGTGATAATGGATGATAGGAGAGACGGCAAATTAGAGAACAGACAACAATAGAGTAGGGATGGACAAGGAGGAGGGGAGGAAGAAGGAAAAGTGATGGGGCAAGAAAGGAAGAGGAAAATGAGAGGAGGTGGTTGAGGAGCAAGAGAGGATGAGATGTGAGTGAGAGTGAGGAGGCGAAACTGGAAGAGAGGATCAGGACAAAGATCTCATCTCCTGTGATGGAGAACTACCAGAGACAGAATACACCAAGTCAAATGAAGATGGCGCCGCCATCTTGCACCGGTGACATCATTTGGAGCCGCGGTATCGAGGTCCCGCCGGATCACGAGTCAGTGTCCGCTGTCAATCATAACTCGTGAAAAGCAAAGTGATCAGAAACATGAACACCTGAACAAACATCCGTGTGATAAGAACGAGCTCACATGACGGGAAGATCTTTGGAAACATTTATTTAAAGCCCCAGTGTGCAATTTTTGTAATTTTCTGGTGGCAACCAACAGGGGACATGAGCACATGGTTATGGACAATATCTTCAAGTTCTGTGACTAAGTTATTGTAAATATTACAAATATTACGCAGCTTTAACGTCTACTTGTCCCATCTGGTAACACCTGGAAGGGGCGGGGCTTATGACCAATCCTGCAGCCAGACACCAGGAGCCTTCATGTCGTCCATCTTTGAAAACAGTCTGAAAGTTTTGCCCATTTTTATTACCCTGAGGTAAACACTTAATTATGTCATTTACTCAGTGAAATAATTCCAACTGGAACATTCACAAAAACGAGCAACTTTCTCAGCAGATTCTTTTCTTTTTTTTTTCTTTCTTTTTTGGTCAGTCACAACTTTAGGCCTGGAAAGGGGATAGAAGGCCGAGTCCCAGGGGGAAGGAGCAGTCAGGCAAAGTGACCCGACAAACCAGGAGGCGAACTGGAGCCTCGATCGGGGATAAACACATTCCAGAGAGCATGTGTTTATCCCTGAGAGAGACGGAGGTGAGACGGGGAGGAGACACGGGGAGAATGTTCTGCGGTGTAAAGAAAAACAACGTGCGTCACGAGAAATTAAAAAAAAGAAGAAGAAGCACATGTTCTTATTCATCAGAGGGAAAATTAAAGAAGAGATGAGGCTGTTTGAGTTTGAACGGAGAGACTGAGAGAGAGAGAGACTATGTCCGACTGTGTTTTTCCCTTAAAAGATTTGTGGAGATTAGATGTCTGTTTCTAAGGAGAAAAAAATAAGTGACTTAGCGGCGCTTAGCGGGGCGAGAGGCCGAGCTGATAATGCTTCGCTAAGGAGACGCTGATTGGCCTGCGGGCTAAGTCCCGCGGCGGCCACACGGCAATAATGAGGTCTTTTGTTAAGTAGCGAGGAGTGAGGGGTCACGGCCACAAGACACACACACACACACACACGGTGGACACATCGGCAAATATGGCAGGAATTCGGAATAATGTTGTAACTATAAACGGGAGAGGGTTTTTTATGTTTCACTCTGACTTGAAAAGTAATTTGGAGAAAAAAAAGTGCGGTAGATATGGACACGGATACACGACGCGTATGCGATCGCGACGAAGAGGGTTTATTCCATGTGCTCGGTGACACGTGAAGGAGGAAGCTGTCCCCGCTCACTGTCCCGCCATTTTCTTTTCTAATTGTTGTAGATGACACAAACAAGACACATGTTAAGTCGCGACCGCAACAAACACACGTTGATTGATGACATGTTTTTTATTTAGACATTTTCAGGTCTGTCATACACGCCGTGCGTGCTGGACGTTAGTTAACGCCTGGACACAGAAAACCAAGAAGCAGCTTCAGTGGACAAACGTCTTCCTTCTTCCTCCGTTGATCTCCAACGGGGCGCCTTCGCTCGACGTCTTTGCGACTGCGACGCCACCTGGAACCACTAGGGGGCACCGGAGGTTGTCTGTTGCCCCTTGAAGGTCAACTAAGGGCCCCCGTTGGCTCCAGGGGGCCGTGGGCTCAGAGCCCTCCGTCATCGATGACTAGACACTGAACTTTCTTCATGCTAAGCTAATTGTGTCCTGCTAGCGCTCGGCGAGGGTCGGTCACATTGATAAAACACGTGGAAAAGAAAACATGACACTGACAATAATTGGCCACTCGACCTGAATGTTTCCTTAGAGGGATAAAGTGATATTTGGAGAGAGCTCGTGTCTCCGTCCTTGTCTTTGTTGTGGTCGTTCTGCTCCGACCGTGAACCGCCAGGCCGGACATCCTCACTGTCTCATCCCACAGAACCCACAGCCAGCGGGCCGCGAGTAAATATTCGCAGGTTCCTACAAATTGCTTCAGAATCACTTCACTGCCCCTTCGAGGCTCTGAAGTGCAGGAGACGGAGCTCTGCCCATCAGAAGAAGGAACTTTGCGTCTTGGCTGGAAACCGAGTTTTCCTCGCAGGATAATGAAAGTTTAATAAAGATAAGAACGTGGGCGTGTTGAAGACTCCGGGAGGGGTTGTTTTTTTTTGTCCGGCTCGGACACAGAGAGAAAAGCAGACTCTCTCCCAGAATGCTCTGCAAAACAAAGCCCGCTGCCATGGTAACGGATCGACTTCTCCTGCCTCACACTCGGCAGCGATGATTATTTCCATGGCAACATTATCAAAAGTTGCATGGCAACAATCATAATCGTGCCAGCTGATGTCTGGTAGTAAAGCCCTTCCTCATATCCTCTTCGCCCTGTGCAGAGGGAATATTAGAGCCGGGGCTTTATCAGCACACGTCTCACGTCCTCTTATTGTCTCATGTTGCGTCTTTTACATATTTCACTACAGGCTGTTATGAAACCATTATAAAAAAGGAGACATTAATGTGCATGTGTCGGTGAACAGCAGCAGCGTCAACACAAAGCTGAGGCTTTGTTATCGCTCAGGCTGAGAAACCATATATCCAAAGACATTTAAATAGGTTAATATGGTTTACAGCCAGATCCACTGTGTCGGTCATAAAACACATCAGGACATCCTGCCCCTTTTTTCCTCTTTCTGTTTGATGAACCATAAACTGTTTCTGGCTTCACTGATGAACTTCAGTCGTGAGCCTGACGTCCGCTCACAGTTGCCTCGAACACATTCTGGACCAGAGAAGTTTCATTTTTTCAGGGTTTAGAACAAAAGAAAGATTGTTATCTATCTACCTATAGATATGTAGATAAGTAGATCTATCTGTCTACTTATCTATTTACCATATATCTATCTATCTATATATCTATCTATCTATCTACTTATCTATCTATATATCTATCTACATATCTATCTGTCTACATATCTATAGATAGATATGTAGATCTATCTATCTACTTATCTATCTATCCATCCATCTATATATTTATCTACATATCTATTTGTCTACATATCTAAAGATAGATAGATATGTAGATCTATCTTATCTATCTATCATATATTTATCTACATATCTATCTACTTATCTATCTATCATATATTTATCTATCTATCTATCTACATATCTATCTATCTACTTATTTATCTATCAAGTTATCTATCTGTCATATATCTATCTACATATCCATCGATCCATCTATTTATTTATCTATCTATCTATCTATCTACATATCTATCTATCTATACATCCATCTACATATCTATCTATACCAATAACCTGGTCCGTCACTGTATCTCAGGTTGATCCATCTCAGCTTGTAGCTTTAATAACATCACAAGAATATCACTGGAAATACATTTTTAATCTCTCCCTTCATCCTAATCTTTAAATAAATACAATAAATAAAAGAATCTTCACTAAGCACTATTTTTTTTCCTGCTCAGGAACTAAGCGCCCCCCTCGCCCCCTCACCCGTGGGAGTTTACTAGGAAGTGGTGCATTTATTTCAGTTTAATCCCTCTCCCTGGCCGGCCGGGGCAGTCAGATGACAGCCGCTAATCTCTGGACTGACTGACTCATATGGGATTAAAACCTCCAGCACGCCTCCATCACGTAGTCGGCCCACAGCCCCAACAAGTGGGGGGTGAGGCGGTGGAGGCGATGACGCCGATGAACTGCACCATCACGGAGACGAGCGGCTTCTCTTTCAACTCCACTTGAATCGTCTATGAACGTAAACTATTCAATCTGACGTAGAAGTAGTAGAAGAAGTCACTGTCACATATGAATCATAAAACACTGAAACATGCTGATGGAGCCGCTGAGGTTTTTGTAGTTCATCTTCAGAAATGTGTCGTTTCACCACGACAGACGATCAACAACATCCACCGTCACATGACCACGTGGTTTAGCGTCAGTGGAGTCGGATTCTCTTTTTCTGAGTCCTATGAATCCTCCTTGACACCTTTGACCTCATGACCTTTTCCACTGAGGTCAAGGAATAGTGGAGAGGAAAAGACGACAGGAAGGACAACTGGACCGCACCCCGGAAATAGAATCAGCGGTGCGCCACCATAAAGTGTCCCCTGTCGGTGGCTCGGTTGGCTGCAGTTTGCAACTTCACCACCAGATGCCGCCAGAAAATTACAGAAATAACACTGCGGCTTTAAGGAAATAAATAAATCTAGAAATGAGCACTTGAAGCCGTTTTTGATAAATGTATGTGTTCTATTATGTTCTCGCATGATTCTTTTGGACTAAAGCGTCGCTGCTACACTAACGCAATGTCTCCGTGATCAGATTTCTAAAAGAATCTGCAAAATGTAGGTAATTGAAAATTTGTAACTTGAAATTTGAGATCTGAATTTTTTTTGTATCTGAATACCGAAGTAAAATAATTTCAAAGAGGTGAATTCCGAACAAATAAATTCAGATAAATGTTTTTCAAAATAAAATATTTCAATATTAAGTATTCAGTGGCTGTTAAAGTTCAAAGAGTTATGTCTCTTATTTGCTTCCATAATCTCGTACAAGTGGTCTTCATTTGATAGAAGAGGAAACAGGATGTTTTGGTTTCTTAGAAACATTTGGATGATGCAAAGTCTTCGGGAGCGCGTTTGGTGCGTGTGCGTGTGCGTGTGCGTGCGTGTGCGTGTGCGTGTGTGTGTGTGTGTGCGTGTGTGTGTGTGTGTGTGCGTGTGTGTGTGCAACAACAGATCTGACCGTTTGTGCTCAAATACAGAAACGGGCCGAGAAGCAAAACGCTTCATCCTCCCGACACATTACGATATTGTTATTAATATTATTATAGGCTAAAAGAAAAAAAACATTTCCTTGTTACTAGACTAATCTCTAATCATTTTCATCCAGACGAGATAGACGAGTCAGGTGCGTCGACGTCACTTGTCTGATGTGTTATTCAAAGTTCCACTTTTTTCTCATTTCTACTTCCTTGATTTGCAAATCAAAAAAAAAAATCCTTTGATTTAGTTCGACTTCACAATTCCTTTTTTTTCCCCTCAATGATTTGACTTTTTAAAAAATCATCCTCATCTCATTTAATGAAAAATAATCCATGGCCCTGGCCCTAATAGTCTTCTGTATCCCAAACACTAAAACATTGACCAGGAAAGGAAGAGAAGAGGAGAAACTACTCTGATTCTTTTCTCTGATCCAACTTAATATATAAAAAATGTACATTTACATTTAATGATGTAGTTACAGATATTAAAACTTTTATCAACTAGTAACTTTCAAAACAGTCACTACAAACTAAATATTAATGAAATGGAGAAAAAAAAGAAAAGAAACATCAGATAAAAACAACGGTGTAAAAGTGAGTTTTGGTAAAAGTGAGATGTTGAGAGATGATTCAAAACCAGACGGCGAAGTTTGTCGTTGTTCAGGTGAACTACTGCGGAAGGTCGTGACCCCTCGACCCCTCGACCCCTCGGCCTGTAGCTGGTAGCTGCTACGTCTTATCGGAGGATCTCAAGCTGCCGGCGGCTGCTCGGTGCCATATTCAAAATCAGCAATTAAACAGATATGAGGATAACGGGTCAGCGCAGCGTCACACTCTCTGTGCGATGGAAAACATGTGAGGAAGCAGAAACAGTGAAAACAGTTCAAATATGACAACATATGTTAGGATCCCATTTTCATTACAGAAGATATTTTTTCCTCCTTGGTGGATTGAACGTAATGTGATGAATGGGACAGAGGCTCAATGATTGACTTGTCGTGACCTCGGTGTGTGAAGTGTTTTCTTTCTCACTGGGTTAAAATGTGTTCACAGGCTGTTTGAGGTCAACGGGTTCAACATCTCACAAGTGGAAATTAACTGTCCCCGCCCCCTGGGGGAGCTCAGGCCCCGCCCACCGTGGCGATGGCCAACGAGCTCCGTGCAGGAGGTGACGTCACACCGTGTCTCCAGGAATTCTTCATCAAGAGTTTCAACACACAAAAAAAACACCTCAGTTAATTTTTCTCTGCTTCTTCTGCAGTTTATGATTCATTATATCTTCACAAGGCAAAAACAAAAACCCAAAACACTTCCTTATCTCATCTTTTCACATGGCTGCTGCGCTCCAGCTCTGAGCAGATAAGATAATGTGTGTGTGTGTCCTGCTATGAACTGTGACGATAAGAATAATGAACATCAACAACAAAAACATCTATTTAAACACAATCTACGATCCTAAAAATCTATAATCTTTTTACAGGGAACTTTGACGAAAACGAAAACTGAAGCTGAATCACGAAACTGACCATGAAGTCTTTCATATACATGTATTTTAACGCTGTTTACGTGCATGTTTGCTACAGCGGCTCCAGTGTTGGAGGTGAGACGTTCACCGAAGATAAGACGAGGCCCTAAAGACTTCTTCAGGACAGAGGGCCACGCTCGCCGTCGCTCCACAAAGTGAACATACAAGAGAAATGAATGCGTGTGCACTCCCATGAGCAGGTAAATGTGACTGTACACGAAGTCCGTGCCGTCCCTCTCATTTGCATACATCAGATATACACCAGCCTCTGTTCTCTCGTGGTTGTTTCATTTCCTCATCAGACATTTTGAACCTCGACCAGGTATTCAAATCATCCTCCTTCCTTCCTCTCCCACATCTCATTAGTTCCCTCCATGAGGCTCAAAGTGTTCGACCTGTCGACCTTCTATCTGCAAATCTTGATTTACTCTTTGATGGCGTGAGGAGACTTGAGGAGACGTGAGAAGACGTGAGGTGACTTGAGGAGACTTGAGGAGACTTGAGGAGACGAGAGGAGACGTGAGGAGACGAGAGGAGACGTGAGGAGACGAGAGGAGACTTGAGGAGACTTGAGGAGACTTGAGGAGACTTGAGGAGACTTGAGGAGACGTGAGGAGACTTGAGGAGACGTGAGGAGACTTGAGGAGACTTGAGGAGACTTGAGGAGACGTGAGGAGACTTGAGGAGACTTGAGGAGACGTGAGGAGACGAGAGGAGACTTGAGGAGACGTGAGGAGACGAGAGGAGACGAGAGGAGACGAGAGGAGACGTGAGGAGACGTGAGGAGACTTGAGGAGACTTGAGGAGACGAGAGGAGACGTGAGGAGACGTGAGGAGACTTGAGGAGACTTGAGGAGACGAGAGGAGACGAGAGGAGACTTGAGGAGACTTGAGGAGACGAGAGGAGACGTGAGGAGACGTGAGAAGACGTGAGGTGACTTGAGGAGACTTGAGGAGACGAGAGGAGACGTGAGGAGACGTGAGAAGACGTGAGGTGACTTGAGGAGACGAGAGGAGACGAGAGGAGACGTGAGGAGACGAGAGGAGACGAGAGGAGACGAGAGGAGACGTGAGGAGACGAGAGGAGACTTGAGGAGACGTGAGGAGACTTGAGGAGACGTGAGGAGACGTGAGGAGACTTGAGGAGACGAGAGGAGACTTGAGGAGACGTGAGGAGACGTGAGGAGACTTGAGGAGACGAGAGGAGACGAGAGGAGACGAGAGGAGACGAGAGGAGACGAGAGGAGACTTGAGGAGACTTGAGGAGACTTGAGGAGACGAGAGGTGACTTGAGGAGACTTGAGGAGACGAGAGGTGACTTGAGGAGACTTGAGGAGACTTGAGGAGACGAGAGGAGACGAGAGGAGACGTGAGGAGACTTGAGGAGACTTGAGGAGACGAGAGGAGACGTGAGGAGACGTGAGGAGACTTGAGGAGACTTGAGGAGACGAGAGGAGACGTGAGGAGACGTGAGGAGACGAGAGGAGACTTGAGGAGACGAGAGGAGACGTGAGGAGACGTGAGGAGACGAGAGGAGACGTGAGGAGACGAGAGGAGACGTGAGGAGACGAGAGGAGACGTGAGGAGACGTGAGGAGACTTGAGGAGACGAGAGGAGACTTGAGGAGACGAGAGGAGACGTGAGGAGACGTGAGGAGACGAGAGGAGACGTGAGGAGACGTGAGGAGACGAGAGGAGACGAGAGGAGACGAGAGGAGACGAGAGGAGACTTGAGGAGACTTGAGGAGACTTGAGGAGACGTGAGGAGACTTGAGGAGACGAGAGGAGACGAGAGGAGACGTGAGGAGACGTGAGGAGACGAGAGGAGACGAGAGGAGACGAGAGGAGACGTGAGGAGACGAGAGGAGACGAGAGGAGACGAGAGGAGACGTGAGGAGACGAGAGGAGACGAGAGGAGACGAGAGGAGACGTGAGGAGACGAGAGGAGACGTGAGGAGACTTGAGGAGACGAGAGGAGACTTGAGGAGACGAGAGGAGACTTGAGGAGACTTGAGGAGACGAGAGGAGACTTGAGGAGACTTGAGGAGACGAGAGGAGACTTGAGGAGACTTGAGGAGACGTGAGGAGACTTGAGGA